>NC_056747.1:4450695-4750695 GCF_019279795.1 Protopterus annectens | reverse complement strand
ACATCAGCCATCCTCTCTTCTTCCATCTTTCTCTGACAATTATTTTCTCCCTTTCACACCTTATACAGTACAGGTATCTGTTATCACTCTCATAACAGAATGCTTGTTATCTCTCGAGGGTTCAACATCTAAACTTATGGCACACTACACAAATCCTACCACTACTTCTATCGGTGTACCACCCACGTTATGCACTCACGCTAGACGCTACCAAAGCTTTTGATAACGTTGATCTAAACTTCCTTTACCTAACCATGAAATACTTTAACTTTCTCGATCTTATTATCAACACTATTAAGAATGCTTTATAACAATGCCTCTACTTCCATGTATATAAATAAAACTATCTCGCCCTATTAAAATTACCAATGGCACTAGGCAGGGCTGCCCACTCTCACCTGATCTTTTCAATTTATATCTGGAACCTTTCCTTCTCGGTGAAACAAAAGACTTATCACCATATCCCAAAAGTCTTTAATAGTGATATAAATTATTCTGCATTTGCAGATGACCTAAACATCTATTTTGAGCTGCCCAACACCGATCTTCATAAAATTCGAAATTCTATTAATCTTTTTGCTGAGGCTGCTAATTATCAATTAAACCCTGCTAAATCTATCTTTCCATTAAACCCTGCAAACCATTTAGAATATCACTTCCCCCTGTCTGACATTTCTCTCAAGTATACACTCAAATACCTAGGAATAAATTTCACACACACTCACCAAGAACTAATAAAAGCAAACCTAGAGTCTGGGATCAGCTAAAAATTGATCTAACTAGATGGAAAAACATCAACCTTGCTTTGCTAACAAAATCTGCTATCATTAAAATGAATATACTGCCTAGAATCCTTTCTCATCTTAACTCCATCTTCTTAAATGTTCCGAAATTTTTTTTCAGAAAAACGAAAAACCACAATCTCAAAGTTTTTATGGTTCCCTAAATCAACCAGAATATCATACAGGAAAGTAATTACCCCAAATACCAAAGGCGGTTTAAGTCTCCCGGACTTTAATTTATATTACCACATCATTAATGCTAGCCATCTAATTCAAATAGCCTGTAATGATCCCTCTGCTGAATCTTGGTACCCAACCTGGATCAAAATCGGGTGTAACTATATATATATTCGTTAAAAATTCAATCCATATGCTGTCCCTTTTCTAGCACCTGATGATGACTACACGTTCAAGATCCTGCCTACACTAAAGAACAAAATTTGCATCTTTCAAACTCTGATGACCTCCTTAAATTTACACAATACTGTTCCCATTCTCCAACCTATTCAACTAAACCCTAACTTAAAAATCAATAATAAAATGATCGATCTAACAAACTTCCCTATTGCTAAGAAAGCCATAGTTTGGCACTTTTATAACTCTAAAAATGTCGCTGAGGTTAAAGCCTTATTTGGTTGCTCCTAACAATCCTTTGAACATCCGTTTAAAAATTCATTACAAACGGAACACAGTGCATAAGAAGGTATACCCGTGCATATAATGAAAGAAGTTTTCAGAGCTGTTATATCTTTAATTAACCTCGGTTATTGTTCATTTTTTCATGTTGTGATAACACTTCACATTTAAAGTAAGCATGTATTTATATTTATAGGTTCATGTTTGCTATACACTCGAACAAAGTTTTTTCTGTTATATTTATATGCACAGGGATACCTTCTTATGTACTGTGTTCCGTTTGTAATGATTTTAGAAACGGAGCTTTGAAGGACCGTTTTTAGTTATGTATGAAGTTTTAGAACTGGTATAACTTTAATTAAATTTGGTTTTAAGTGGTTAATTGACTGGCAGCTTTATGATACATGTATTGCACTGTTTTGACACCTTTTTTTCTTTTAAATTGTGTAAAAGAATTTTTTCTCTTTTGTCTGAAGAAGTCTTCCGAAGACGGAAGATGAAAAGCGCTCAACACTGAATAAATCTTTCGAAGTTTACCGTCTGGATCGGAGCCCGTTTTCTTTTTTGTTTACTCATTTCTTACATGTTATACTGTCTTTCCCATCTAAACAATGATGTTTAATGAAGTTAACATTGCCAGTGTGATTCTGTATATATTTATAGTTACATTCACACACCGGGAAGCAAGCGGTATTAAAGCAAAAATCTGGTTGCGATAATATGTAAGTACCAAATGTTTTTACTGTAACAGACATTCTAACAAAAAATCAGGTGGAGGTGTTATGACAGGGATTAACGATAGCTATGAGACTTGTGATTATTACATGTTCAATGATAACACCAATACTATAGACTGTGTAATTGTGACAATAAAGACAACCCTGGAACATATAACAATTGTTGGAGTGTACAGACCACCAAAGTCAAGTGCAGACGACCTAGAGGAATTCATACATTTCTTACATGAAACACAGGAGGGAAGAATAACATTAGCTGGGGACTTAAATTTACCAGAAACAGACTGGAATAATATTGATTCAACAACGTTAGTAAAGAAATCATTCACAGAGTATATTCAGGAACAACAAATGCTCAAGATTGTAAAAAAAAAACTACCAGGGGACGGAATATACTAGATATTGTTTGTGTTCCCAAATAAATTACTGTAACTTCAAGTCAAGCTTTACCACCATTGATAATCCGTGATCATGGGGTTATTAAGGTTAATTTGTTGCTAGATAATTCTGTCAAACTGAAATCTAAGCCAATGCACAGAAGGTTAATTACATATTACATGGAAACAAAGCAGTCGCTATGTAAAACTAACTGGAGTGAGGTGTTCAGTGGAAAAACTGCAGATGGAATATGGAAAGTTTTTAAAGAGAAATTGCTTGAGCGCAAAAAGTCAAAAAAATGTTTAACATCAGGATCTAGGCACGCAACACCAGGGGAGTATATTTCCATAAGAACAAGATACCTGATTAAGGTGAGAGACAAAAAATATAAGAAATGGAAGACAGGTCGAACTACAACTTTGAAAACTGAAATAAACGTGCTGGACAAATAGATTAAGCATAGTGTTAGACAAGATGAAGAAAATTTATATAAAAATATTGAGCATAATAGGAACTCTTTTTATAGATACACAAGATGTGGAAGGAGTAAAGATGCACAAATTGATAAACTGTGTGCAGATTCTAAAATTTATTCTCACACACAATACATTATAGACATATTTACAAAATTTATTTTTTATTTTTTTTTTATATTTAACATTTGTTGACCGGGATAGTCCGACTAGGTTCAACAGAGCCTGTTTTCAGCGGAGGCCCGGGGAGAAATGCTCCAGATGCATATTTTTGGAATGTGGGAGGAAACCGGAGTACCCGGAGGAAACCCACGCGAACACAGGGAGAACATGCAAACTCCACACAGAAGGCACCCCAGCCGAGAATCGAACCAGAGAACCTCTTGCTGTGAGGCGACAACGTTAACTGCTGCACCACTGTGCCGCCAAAATCTTATGTAAAACAGTTTGGCTCCACAAAAGGGGTGATAAATTGTCCTAGTGACATCCAGGTAACCCCAGATACTGGAATTAAATTAGAGTATATTGAAAAAGAACTGTGCAAACTGGATCCAAACAAAGAGCAGGGTGGAGACGGAATAATTAACAGTGATCTGAGAACACTTAAGCAAGAACTTACACTGCCATTACATCTATTATTCAATAGGTCATATAAATATGGGGACATTACTCAAGATTGGAGACATGCACTTATTAAACCTGTCTTTAAGGGAAAGGGGAGAAGGACAAACACAGAATCATAGAGACCTTTAAGTCTGCTTCCATGTTGTGGAAAAATAACGGAGAAGGTAATACTGGATAAGTTATTGTCAGAAAGTAGAGTTGTGTACACTTACCATAAATGTAGATGTTTGAGTGTATTCACTGTTGCAGTCATTACATTTAGGTAATCTGCTGGCAGGTTGCCCTCAGTTGGCCTGATTAACAAAGTCTTGGGTCCTGCATCGGTTGCTGTCCCTTCTTCCATGACGTCAGGTCGTCAGAAGTATAAAACATGCAGCCGACGCCATTTCATCAGTTTTTCTTGCCCCAGATGTCAGGTGCTCCCCAAATGGGGAGTAAATAAAATTAAAAACACAAAAATATACCTCCAACCAAAAGCAAATACACCAAAAAGGCTTTTAAGCATAGTAAAAGTAAGTAGAGGTATAGTCAGAGAAAAACAGAGGGCAGGAGGGAGGGTAACCAGGACTGCAACACTGAACACACTCGAACATCTACATTTATGGTAAGTGTACACAACAGTACTATCTTCTTCATGTTTCACTGTTGCAGTCATCACATTTGGGTAGATTCCCAAAGCTATGCTTGGGAGGAGGAGGAATTTAGATAGCATTAGGACCAGCTATAAGGCCCTGCAAGACTGCAGTGGCTAAGCCAGCTCTGGATTTAGAGAAAATTGGTAAATGATAATGCTTAGTGTAAGTATGTACAGAACTCCAGGTAGCAGATTCTAGGATGTCCCTGGTAGGAACACCTCTGAGAAAGGCTGTAGAGGTAGATGCAGCCCTGGATGAGTGGGATCTGATCCCCTGTGGGATAGGTTTTCCGTGGTGCTTATAGCAGAAATGAATGCAATGGCTTATCCATTTGGAAATGGTTTGTTTTGAAATAGCAGCACCACAAATTAAAACTTCAGAATCTTCAAACCACAACAGCTCACAGCACCAAATCAGGTGACACAGAGAAAAGTTGTTTTGAAATAGCCTTCCCTTCTGCCCCCGCAGCAAATGCTACTAGCAATTGTTCAGATTTTCTTCGAAATTTATTTCTGTCCAAGTAGAATCTAAGTTGTCTGTGGATGTCCAAGGAATGCCGAATCCGTTCCCCTTTGTTCTGTGGATTGGGAAAGGAGGTTGGCAAATGAATGGACTGATTAAGAGCCACATTGGAAACCACCTTGGGCTTGAAGGATGGATTGCTTTCTCAGAGATACCCTGCCCGCATGAAAGATGATGAAAGGCTCCACTGCCATAAGGGCCTGTAATTCACATATCCTTCTAGCTGAAGTGATTGCTAAAAGGAAGGCTGTTTTCCAAGAAAGAAATTTTAAGTCTGCAGTAGCAGCTGACTCGAAAGGAGGTAGAGTGAGCTTCTCAAAAACAAAGTTAAGGTCCCAGGCAGGGGGAGGAGCTCTCCTGGGTGGTCTCAAGTTCTTTGGCCCTCTGAGATGCTGCTTGAGCAGGGAATGAGAAAAGAGGGGTGGTTTTGTGTTATAGTGAGCTGAAATAGCTGAGGCGTGGATTTTAATAGAGGAAAAAGACAGGCCCTTGTGAAGCATCTCAGTTAAGTACTGCAAAATCTGAGGTAAATTGTGCGCTGCTGTGCTCATCCCTAAAGATTGGTTCCAGGCACAGAATCTTTTCCATTTGTCAGCATAAGATTTTCTAGTACTAGGTCTTCTCGCCTCCAAGATGACATCCATCACAGGTTTGCTGAGGGATGCTAAGGGTGAATTTAAGTGATTAGCCAGGCTGCAAGTTTCAATGTTGGAAGCTGAGGGTGCAGAATTTGGTTCTCCTGCTGAGACAGCAAGGAAGGTATCTGAGGCAGGTGCCATGGAGATATTTGTGACGCACTGCGCAAGAGTGGGTACCAATGTTGGCGTGGCCAATCTGGAGCAATCAAAATCATTCTTGGTTTGTCCTGTTTGACTTTTAGCAGACTTTTGGAGAGCAGAGACAGAGGGGGAAAGGCGTAGACTGATAGTTTTTTTCAGCTGAAGGACAGAGCATCCACTTTCCAGGCTTTTTTGTGGGGAGTCCTTGTGCAAAACTTGTCCAACTGGTAGTTCTGGGGGGAGGCAAATAGATCTATGTCTGGGCTCCCCCTTTGCTTGTCAACATGTTGAAAACCTATGGTTCCAGTTTCCACTCGTGTGGGTCCATGAGATTTCTGCTTAGTCCGTCTGCCAGTGTATTCAATTTTCCTGGCAGGAACTGAGCTTGTAGGTGCACTTGTTAGCTCAAGCTGTGTTCCACAATGCCACGGCTAGTCTGCAGAGGGGGTAGGAATGTGTACCCCCTGCTTGTTTATGTACCACATAACAGTGGTGTTGTCCATCTTTACCATTAGTTGTCCTGGAAGAATATAGTCCTTGAAGGCTGTCAGAGCATTCTGTACAGCTAACATTTCTTTTTGATTGATATGTAGGTGAATTTGATTTGGAGTCTATTTGCCCTGAATGCACTTCCCTGCCAGATGAGCCCCCCATGCATAGTCTGATGCATCTGTAGTTAGGGTTTGGGCAGCAGGGGGTAGTGTGAATGGCAGTCCCTTGTTTTGGTGGCAGGCCTCTGCCCACCGTAGGAACTCCAGGCATAGGCACGGTATGATAGGAATCATTGTTTCCAGGCTGTGACAATGTTGACTCCATAGACCTTTTAAGTACCACTGTAGTTTCCTCATATGCAGTCTTGCATATGGAATTAGAAGAATGCAGGAGGCCATGAACCTCAAGGCTTGCAGTATTTGTCTTGCAGACAGCAGGGTTTTTGTGGCCACTTGTTTGAAGTAATTTTCCAAATGAATTTGCTTGTCTGGCGTGAGGAAAGCCGTCTGGGCAGTTGTATTCAAGCTTGCACCCAGGAATGTAATTTGTTGAGAGAGTACCAGTTTTGATTTCTTTTCATTTATGGTGTACCCCAGACAAGTTAGAACCTTTTTCACAAACGCCAGATGATTCAGAAGTATGCCCTGGTTTTCTGCCTGAATTAGACAATCGTCCAGGTACGGATATATTTGAATATTTCTTTGCCTGCAAAATGCAATTACTGGTGCCAGGCACTTTGTGAAGACCCTGGGCATAGTAGACAAGCCAAAGGGTGGTGCAGAGAACTGATAATGTAAGTAGCCTGCTTTCAAGCATAGGTATCTTCTGCAAGATTCCCTGATTGGGATGTGCAGGTATGCTTCTTTTAAATCTAGAGTTGCCAACCAGGCATTTATGCCTAGCAAAGGAAGTAACTGGTGAAGAGTCAGCATCTTGAATTTTGGAATGTCCAGAAAGGTGTTTAGAGTAGACAGGTCCAAAATTGGACGCCATGATTTGTCTTTTCTGGGTACCAGGAAAAGCCTGGAAAAGAAACCTTGTCCCTTTTCCTTGAATAGCCCCCATGTTTAAGAGGGAAAGTACTTATTTTTGAGCCTCTGCCCACTGATTTGGTGGCAGGTCTGGCCACCCGTTTGGTGTTGTCAATGTGTGGAAATGAAATCTGTATCCCTGGGACACTATATTTAAAACCCATTTGTTCTGGGTCATGACTTCCCAGTTTTTTGCATGAAGAACAATCTTTCCCCTCCAAAGGGGTGGCTAAAAGGTAAGTGCCTGGTAATTTTTAAAGGAAAGTCATTGAGACTGTTTACCATAGGGGGGAGCCTTGTTATTTCCAGATTTGGAAGTGGAGGCCCCCCATTGCTTAGTTCTGAGAATCCCCTGGGACTGAAACCTGGTACTTTTGTTGTCTGGGTTTAGCTTGACAGGATCTAGGAGGAGCTGGAAATGACCAATTCTTAGTAGGCCAGTGCCTACTAATAAATCTTGGAGGTTGCACTTGTAAGAAATATTTTACAATTTGCATAGATTTAGCTTTATCTTCCATCTTTTTTAGAACTTCTTCAGCCTTATTGCCAAACAGGCGGTCCTGATTTAAAGGAGCATCCAACAATTTCGCTTTAACATGATCAGGCAGAGATTGCTCCTTAAGCCAAGCATGCCTTCTAAGCACAGACCCAGTAAAAGCAGCCCTGCAAGAGGCCTCCAAAGAATCAAAACCACATTGCAAAGTATGTTTTCCAACTTGTTCAGCAGAATGCATTAAATCCTATAAATCTTTATTTTTCCACACAGTCAGAAATCAACATCATTTTCTGTTTAAGCAGTCCCATAATATGTTGTTGATATTTTAACATATGAAATTGGCAGTTTAAAGCCCTGATTGCCAAGGTTGCAGAAGTATAAACATTTTTACTCCATCTATCCAGCACCCTGGAGTCTCTATCAGAAGGGGTAGGATTTTTAGCAGTAGAAGCCTTAATGCCCTTGGGCCCCTGAGAAATGGTTTCTGGATCTACAACAGGATTTTTGAAAAGGAACTTGTGGGACTCAGGAACCCTGTAGTACCTGTCAGGTTTACTAGGAGCCGGAGGCAACGAATCAGGGGCCAAACTGGATTCCGAGAACACATCAACAATGTCTAGAACAGGAGGTATAGCCAAAGGCCTATGCTAAGGTAAAAGAAGGAAATCCCTAAGCCTCTTTTTTGAATCAGAAAATTCCTGACTTTCCCAGTGGAAATGCTCCCTTAAGGTATGTAAAGTTTCCCCAAAAGATAAGTCCTCAGGGGGGAAGCAGAGGGAATGGAATCCTCTGCATCAGAATCCTCATAAGTAGGTATGGACAAATCCAGGTCATTAGAAGAGTCAGAAGAAACAGAATCCTGATCAGAAGATTCATAGTCAAGCTCAGCCCTAGGCCTCTTAGAAGGGGGGGGGGGGGTTGACTACCCCTGATTAGAGTAATTAGATCTTCAGCCATTTTGATCATTTGTTTTTTAGGCATAGGTGCCTGAACATGTGGCCTGGGCGTCGGTTTGAAGGTGGAGTCAGTTTAATATGCAAGTTTGTAGGCCTGAATACACCCTCAGAAGCCGGTGCCTGCACACTGGCTCCGGACCCATCAGAGGTAGAGACATCCGCGGGTTCCATAGATGAAGCATCTCGCGGCATACTGGACTCCAAGTGGGTCTCACTAGAGACCTGCAAGTCAGAAGTAGCGGGTATCAGGGTCTGCGAAAGCACCTCACTGAGTACCAGCGAACCGGCGACTGGCTTAGGAGAAGCGTTGTAGGCAGTTTTGGACCTCGAAGGCCTGTCTCTGTCTTTATCTTTGCATTTTTTCGGAATCCTGGTAGTCGGATGGCTAACCAATGTCATTTCTGGAAAATTAAACCGAGAACCGAAATATTTAGAGGCAAAAATGTACTGACGACGGAGAGTGCGCTGATTAAATAAAGCACAAAACCGACAGTAAGGTACATCGTGGTCAGGGCCTAGGCAAGGAATACAGTACAAATGAAAATCTTTGTGAGTTATTTGCTTTCCACAAGTAATGCAATTATTAACTTTTACTGACATCGATAAGGAGCAAGAAAAAGTATCCCCAACGGGGTAGTTAGCTTTAAGTTGAAGACTTCGGTTCTGAAACTTGAAAACGAAAATTTCAGGAGTCGGCCGACTGGCACTTGCGAACTGCTTCTGCTTCGGACACCGCATGGCAAGAAAGACTGATGTAATGGCATTGGCTGCATGTTTTATACCCCTGAAGACCTGACGTCATTGAAGAAGGGACAGCAACCGACGCAGGACCCAAGACTTTGTTAATCAGGCCAACTGAGGTCAACCTGCCAGCAGATTACCCAAATGTAATGACTGCAACAGTGAAACACGAAGAACATCTGGATAGGTTGGGACTTGAAACCATATATCAGCATGCTTATGTTGAAAACAGACCTATTACCACCTGTAACAATGTTCTATAACAATACAGTAACAGCTATGAATGAAAAATTGTGCTATGATGTAATTTATATAGATTTAACTTCAGCATTTGACAGAGCCATGCACAAAACACTGATCAATAAATTAGTGCAACTAGGTATTGATAGTTGCATGGCTCACAAATAGGACATGGCAAGTATCACACCAATTGGACAGGTGAAATCCTTGGTTACAGTCAAGGTGTCCCACAGGGCTCTGTACTAGGCCCTTACTTGTTTAGACTGCATCTTTCAGACCTTACTTTTTCATCTGAGGTGTTCTACAGTCTATATGCTGACGACATGAAATTGGGTAAACTGATTACATGTGTTACGAATAAGACATGTCTGCAAAATAACTTGACTAAATTGACCATTTGGGCACAGAAGAATAATATGTTGATAAATACATCAAAAACTAAGCATATGATATTTGGGAGACATAAACAAATATTTAATACAGCACACACTGATTGAAACTGTAGACTCATTTAAGGACCTGGGTATATGGGTAGATTCAGCTATGAGTTTTTCTAATTATATCAACCAATTGGCTAATGATAGTTATAGAATGATAGGTTGTATAAAAAGATTTATAAAGTCTAGGAAATCAAACATAATGAAGTCATTGTTCGTTAGTTACATTAGACCCAAAATAGAGTATGGAATAACAATATGGGAACCCTATAAGAAAACAAGCATGAATAAGCTGGAAAGAGTACAGCGGAAATATACTAAGGGCATCCATGGATGTGAAAATCTAAGTTATTATGAAAGACTAAAATATCTGAACTTGTACAGTGTCTCTTACAGATATTTAAGAGGAGGTCTTATTCAGGTATATAAGGCATTTCAGGACAACTACCTCTGGGAATTTGGGGGTTAACAAAAAAAGAGAACCATCAGATAACCTATGTATAAGTTTCCATAGGAATGAGAAGTGCATTAATTGGTTCTCTGACAGAGTAGCTGATGCTTGGAACAGACTACCAACTTACATTAAAGCAAGTACTAATTTAGATATTTTTAAGAACAGCCTGGGCATTTATTATGGGAACAAGTGTTTTGGCAAATTGGCAAGCTGGAAGGGCTTTAATGCCCATGCTTGAAACATTTGTATGTACGTAAAAAGACAATGGTGGCCATGAAAGAGGACAGAAAGGAAAAGGGAGGAGTGGGACACATTCAGAAGAGGGAGCACCCTAAATAGTGGGATTATATGCAGGACACACATTAAATGATACAGTACAAAATGATTTGGAAAAGGGCAGAGAAAATACAGGAGATACTAGAGGGGGAGGGTATAAAACATATACCCAATAGGGTACAATCAATATGATTAGAATGATGACTCTCCCAGTTATTTGTTTATTGACATATACTCTAGAACAGACTACCTATCTATGTCAAACAGAGCTCCTCATTAGCACTCTTCAAGAAAAATCTTGATGACTGGATGGGAAATGGGAAATTCACCCCAGGAATCACTTCTATGGCTCTGCTCGACAGAGGCACAGGAAAATAATTTTCTTGGGTGGCGAAAGCCAGGGTATATTTTTTGACTAGGCTTAATATAGGCCCTAGGGCCAATAGCCTAGTACCTTCCTAAGTTTGTAGAGAAATTAAAAGTCAGTCAGTCTAATACAAATAGGAATTGATAATATGAAGTCGGAAAAACAGGCTTATGGTATATTCAGATAGAAAGTCAGGGAAGAGAATTAGACAGCAGTGTTCACATTTAGGGATGTAGTTTATCCTGGTTTTGAGCAAGAACAGAGGCATATTTCAGCTAGGAAGTCTTTCAGAGTAGTTTTGAAAGATGGTAGGGAGGGTACTGACCTGATGGATACAGATAAGGAGTACCAGGCCTTAGCAACATTGTACTCGTACACATAACACCCTTTGTAGACAGGAATGTTTGGTAACTGGATCTCAATGACTGGCAGGGAACAGTCATGTGGAATATTTGTTAGTGCTGGACATGCAGATGGACAATTTTATAGGTGGTAAGAAGCTGTGCACATGTTAGTTGATGCGGCAGTTCTGACCAATTTACCTTCTTTTCAGTGCTATACAGTGGTGCGTTTTGAAAGGGGTATGTGCTGCAAATGTAGCAACCTAGTTATAACATTGTTCAAGTTTTAATTTTTGTGAAGCCTGGAGGATAGCTAAGATGGAAGTACCATAAAAAAGAGCAGGGGGGAGGAGAAGTAGCTGCAGAGCGGGGAGGAGAAGTAGCTGCAGAGCGGGGAGGAGAAGTAGCTGCAGAGCGGGGAGGAGAAGTAGCTGCAGAGTGGGGAGGAGAAGTAGTTGCAAGTGTTGTTTTAGTTGCTTTGGTGAGAAAGTTTTTGGCTCTGTAAAGCATTCCTAGTTTTTGATAATTTTTTTCTTATGCAATTTTGTATATGCAGGTCGAATGTACTATCACCCTAAGAGTTCGCTATGACAAGGGACTTCAATCGTTGAATTATCGAGAGAAAGGACTTTAAATTTAGGGTTTTTTTTGAGAAAGGGATGGGGGGGTTGACAATTTGGTCTTTTTTGGGTTGAGCACGAGTTGTGAATTAGCCATGTTTCAGAGGCTGTTAAAGCTTTGGGAATTACAGTGCCAGTAGATTCAAACTACTAGAATTACAGACGGACTTGGAAGGTGGATAGCGGAAAGGAAAAGGAGAAGGGAAGGGTTTCAAAAAATAAAAGATTAGACTGAGTACGGAAAAAAGGGGCTGGGAGCCACCACATAGCCATGCAGGCCATAGCATATAACCTACCTAGGTAGTTACAAGATAAGGGAAAGGCCAAAACGCAAGAGGATAGACGACAAATAGGATGGTGGGGAAAAATAAAATAGTCAGTGAGGAAGCAGTAAAGACATGGGGCGATGTAACATGGAGACACGGGAATGAAAATGGCATGTGGCTGGAAAAAGGATTCAACACTTTTATATGGAAGAAACAAGTAAAAAAGGGAGTAAGAGGAGAGGTGGAGTTAATAAAGGAAGAGGCAGGAGGACATATTCAAAGCCTACCAATATTAATGCAAGAATCTGGATTAGCACAAAAATGAATGGCGGATACATAGACACCAGACAGAGAAGAATGGCTGGAGAATAGGGAAGAAGCAGAAACTCAGGAAGAGAAGAGAAAAGACAGCTACATGGAGAAAGTGAGAAAAACAGAGGAAAGCAGAATGAAGCCAGAAAAGAGTGGAAAAACGAAGACGGGAGGATGAACGGAGAAAAAATAACATCAGAGATGCAGAACATGCACAGGGTGGGAAATCAGATACCGAGTGTATTACACATATGGTGGCACCTCACACAAAAAAAGATTATATAAGGGGAGGGCAGAAGAGGGAGGCATGAAATCAACTCTTGAGAGTATACCTTGGCACAAAAGGTGTGTTCAGAAGCTCTGGAAATCTGGAAGAGGATATATGGAAAAGAGGGAGCAAACTCCTTGGAATATTGGATGTGGGGCATAGGGAAAAAAGAAAGAGGTTGGCAGGAAAGAGAACTGCAGGCAGTAAGAATAACAGCAGCAGATGTGAACAGCGTAATAATCAGATAGTGGAAAACGAGATGGACGGGAGACTTCTAGACATTGTAAGGAAAAATAAAAACAGAAGAAAATAAGTGGGTTAGGAGAAAAGGCAAGGTAAAAGTGGAAAGAGATTATGAGCTACAACCAGTCAAAAGGAAGGATAGGGAGCGAAAGTACAGAGAATTGTAAAGAGAAACAGTGAACCCCTGTTGTAAAATAAAGTGCACCCTTGAATGTAAACACCTCTATAGGATCATAGGAGGTTACTAGGCTAATGGTCCTGGGGCCCTTACAAGCCTAGCCAAGAGTTTATCCCCAAAAAAGAAACCTCAATCAGCACCTGTCAATGAGGGACAAAGGTGGAACCCCTGGGACAAATTTCTATGTAATCAGCTCTTATTTATTTTATACACGTTTGTTTGTAAAATTTGAAATTTTTGTGGACCCCCCCCCCCCCCACTGGCAATTCTTGTTCAGTATGACTACTGTAATAAAGTTGTATAAATAAAAGCACAAAATAGCTAGATTTGCAGCTCAACAAACATAAATCTCACTACTGCCTCTCCCTAAAATACCTGAACTGTCCCAAACTACCTTACCTGTTCCTACAATCTCAACTCCAAATCATACACTCCATCCTGTATCAGCCTGATTTCTGCCCAACTCTATCTTCTTTCATCTCTCACTACTCCCCTACCAGACTTCTCCGAAGCTCAACGCAAGACCTACTAAAAATCCATAAACCCAAGTCCAATGCAGGGTGTGGCTTATATAGCTACCATCCCTCTATTGCATGGAACAAACTCCCACTAGAAATAAGGTCCCTGACTCACCCCAAACAATTTAAGCTAACAATCAAAGGCCACTTTAAAAAACACTGGTCCTGCCATTGTACTCATCCTCCCTGATTATTACCTGCCTTTTATAGTGCAGTCAAACTAACTTACTAAACCTCAACATTAACTACTTCATCCTATGCAACCTCCAAAGCTTCTTCTATACTCTGCTCCCTGAAATTCTTATGCAACCTTTTAAGTTTCTGCTACTCTGCATACAAAACCTTATATTTACTCAACTCTTTTTTTAAACCAAAGCATACAACTTATTCTACTTTTTAACATTCTCCTTATTGTTTATAGTACTGTTTTATCTGTCAACAATATACATGTATGTAGCTTACCTATTTTAACTACCAACATTCTCTATTGCTGTTTTTATTGAAATGTATCTGTATTGTTATTTTTATTGCATTGTACATCTTTGGAGCTTTTCCCCCCAGGCCTCCACTGAAAAAGGGCAATAGCTCAGCCGGACACTCCCGGTCAACAAATGTAAAATAATAAATAAATAAGAATGTACAGTGTGTGATTGTGAAAGGATAAGAAAATAAAAGATTTGGGATGAAGGAAAAGCAGACTGCTGAAGGTTTATTTTTCTCCTTCAAAGAAACATAACGTAATGTTTGGTGAGTTCCTTTTCCTTCGACGATCACCTGCCTACCCTTGATGCCTATGGATACCAGCTCTGTCAATTCATTCGGTTCACTTTCCTTCAACGATCACCTGCCTACCCTTGATGCCTATGGATACCAGCTCTGTCAATTCATTCGGTTCACTTTCCTTCAATGATCACCTGTCTACCCTTGATGCCTATGGATACCAGCTCTCTTTGTCTATTCATTTGGTTCCCGTTCCTTCGACGATCACCTGTCTACCCTTGATGCCTACGGATACCAGCTCTCTTTGTCTATTCACTGGGTTCCCATTCCTTCGACGATCACCTGGCTACCCATGATGCCTACGAATACCAGCTCTCTGTCTATTCATTCAGTTCCCTTTCCTTCAACGATCACCTGTCTACCCTTGATGCCTACGGATACCAGCTCTTTGTAATATTTGTGCATTCCCTTTCCTTCGACAATCACCTGTCTACCCATGATGCCTACGGATACCAGCTCTCTGTCTATTCATTCGGTTCCCTTTCCTTTGACGATCACCTGTCGACCCTTGATGCCTACGGATATCAGCTCTCTGTCTATTCATTCGGTTCCCTTTCCTTTGACGATCACCTGTCGACCCTTGATGCCTACAGATACCAGCTGTCTATTCATTCGGTTCCCTTTCCTTCGATGATCACCTGTCTATCCTTGATGCCTACGGATACCAGCTCTCTGTTTATTCACTTGTCAGTCTTCCTCACAGATTACTCCTGCATTGTGGGAAACATACACTATGGAGGAAGAACTAATACACAAGGATGATGACGGACTCCTGGTCAAGGAGGCAAATGCACAATGGTTAGTAAGCACTGCCTTGTACAGAACCTTCTGGTTAAAAGAATTATGACAAAACTTTACCAAGTCCTTCTAGAATACAATATTTTAAAATATTTTTGTATAAATACTACCTCATATCTCCCCTGAAAAGAGGCCACTAACCAAGTGGGACTAATTTGATCAAGAAAGGATAAAATAACTAAACAAACAAAAATGAAATAAATGAATAAAATAAAGGTTGTAGCATCTGTGGCCACCTTCTGTCATTTTCCACTTACATTTTGTGCAGTTGCTACTTTGTCTTCCAGCTGTAAAGTTGCACTAACAGAGCTTTACGGTGCTATTTTAAATCTCCAGATCACTCGCAGGTTATTAGTCCTCAACTATTTTCACTACAAAGTCAGCTAAAATTATCTTTATAAAACAGTTTTTTTCCAGAAAAAACGTAAACTCCTAATACTGCTAAAACCACAATGAAGGAGCAAAAATCCACTGTAAAATCCAGTATAAATCCAATGCTCTTTATTATAGGAAAGCGCTTTCGCAACCAGCCCTGGTTTCTTCCTCAGACCAAAAATTACAAAAAAACTTCATCCCAAACTTTAAAAGCCTTGAATCTTGTGTAACATAACTATGACCAATTACTTAATTAAATTAATTAAAAGAAAGTACAGTTGTGTACACTTACCATAAATGTAGATGTTCGAGTATATTCACTGTTGCAGTCATTACACTTGGGTTATCCTGCTGGCAGACTACCCTCAGTCGGCCCGAGTTCCAAAGTCTAGGACCGGCGTCGGTTGCTGTCGCCTCTTCCCTGACGTCAGTGCGCCAGGGGTATAAAAGATGCAGCCAATGCCATTTTCTTCAGTTTTTCTTGCCCCAGATGTCAGGTGCTCCCAAAAGTGTAGGCTTAAAATATGCCAATAAAACATGCATGCACCAAAATGAGAAGTTATGTACCTACCATAACGTTCCATGTTAGTTGTCTTCTTCTCGCCTTCTTTCTTGCTGGATGGGTCCGGAGTCAATCCTCGGCTTCGACTCGGCCTATACTAAAGCTAGAGTGCTATTTTTACCGGCTCGAGGCTACCCTGTATCCCACAATGCTAGGCGCTAACTACCCAGATCTCGTTTGATAGCTAACACCATAGCAGTTCTGTTCTCAGAACAAAGGAGAAAGAGGAATACCTATATATAGAACATACCAAGAAAAGGCAACCATGGGAGTCCATACTGGGATGAAAAGGCGGCCCAGAAGGATCCTTTCGGTCTTTCCAGGCTAGGGGGAAGGAGGGTGGGACGCAAGAAAGAAGGCGAGAAGAAGACAACTAACATGGAACGTTATGGTAGGTACATAACTTCTCAATGTTAAGTTGCCAATCTCGCCTTCATTCTTGCTGGATGGGACCGCATCCCTAGCACCTCAACCCTGGGTGGCTCATCGGAACAGACTCTTGAGGATGGTGGAACCAAAGTTAGCTCGGCTTCTGGAGGCCATGTCCAGTTTGTAATGAGAAATAAAGGTATGAGGAGAGGCCCATGTGGCTGCCACACAAATGGAATCTATAGGCAACCTAGCCTGAAAGGCTATTGTCGTAGCTAAGGCTCTAGTTGAGTGGGCTCTAGGCCTTGAAGGAAGTTCTTGATGCCTCAGTTCACAGATGAAAGTAATCACAGAGGCCAACCATCTAGAAAGGGTTACTTTGGAAACTGGAAGGCCTTTCTTCCCTTCCGCATAAGACAGGAAGAGCTGCTCAAATTTCCTAACTTGCGTGGTTCTATCCAGGTAGTAACGGAGTTGACGGTGAACATCCAAAAAATGCAACTTTTGTTCTGCTCTGTTGGAGTAATTAGGGAAGAAAACAGGGAGATCGATAGTCTGGTTTAGATTTGCCTCAGAAGATATCTTAGGTAAAAAGGACGGGTTAGTTCTGAGGGACACTCGATCTTTATGGAAAGCCAGATAAGGACGAACGCAAAGGGCGTGAAGTTCTGAGACTCTCCTCACGGAAGTTATGGCCACTAGAAATAGAGTTTTCCATGAGAGTAACTTCAAGGAACAGGAAGCCACAGGTTCAAAGGGAGGGAGAATCAAGGAGGTTAAAACCAGATTCAAATCCCACTGTGGTGGGGGATCTCTGATCAGGGGCTTAAGTAAAAAGATACCTTTAAGGAAGGCTTTACAAAGTTTATGGGACATAACAGTGGACTCCAACAAGCCAACATGAAAATTTGAAATGGCCGCTAACTGGACTCTGATAGTGGACGAAGAAGAATGTGATTGAAAAAGTTCGGCCAAGAAATCTAGGACTGATTGGATAGGTGCTGTGAAAGGTCCATGTTTCTAGTCTCTGCCCAGAAGGAAAAACGTTTCCATTTGCTAGCATAAATCCTCCTGGTAGAAGATTTGTGGGAAGCTAGAATGATGTCACGCACCGAATGGGAAATAAAGGGAAGCCCGGCTAAGGCTGGAAGTGGAGCAACCAAGCTGTGAGGTTGAGAGAGGGGAGGGACTGGTGTAGCTCACCCGACTGATGGGTCAAGAGATCTGGCACTGGGTCCAGATGCCAGGGCTGCTCCAAGAGGTAACGATGCAGGAACAGAAACCAGATTTGTCGAGGCCAGTAAGGGGCAATGAGGATCATTGTGGATCTCAATGCGGTAGCTTTCTGAATCAACTGTGTGATTAATGGAAAGGAGGGAAAAGCGTACAGAAGACCCCGGGGCCAATCATGGACTAGAGCATCTCTGGGGGGGGGGGGTGGCCGGGAAGAGAGTGAAGAAGTCGTGGCACTTGCTGTTTTGAGGTGTTGCAAAAAGATCGCAGCAAGGCTGACCCCATCTTTGGAAAATTTTTTCCACTACTGACTGCTTGAGAGACCAGTCGTGCGGCATGAGAATGGCTCTGCTCAGCCTGTCCGCTATGAAGTTGGATTTCCCGGGGTTATGCATTGCTATCAGAAACTGCTGAGAAGAGATCGCCCACTGCCAAAGTCTGAGTGCTTCTCGACATAAGGGATAGGACTTGGTTCCGCCCTGCTTGTTGATGTACCACACTACGGACATATTGTCCGTCTGAACTGCAATAGTCCCGATGGGAAGGGAGTCCTGAAGGGCTTGCAACGCTAAAAGTACTGCTCATCTCCAGGACACTTATGTGCAGGTGGCACTCAAAAGGTTGCCATGTGCCCTGGACTGTCCTGCCCTGAAAATGCCCCCCCCCCGATCAGGGAGGCGTCTGTTGTCACCATAGCAACCGGGGGGGGGGACAAAGGGTCTGCCCTGACTCACTTGAAGGGAGTCCCATCCACCAAGAAAGGTGTTTCTTGCATGATTGGGTGATTAAAATGTTGTGTGACATTGGAAGCTATTGAAAAGACCACTGGGAAAAGAGCATCCACTGAAGGATCCGCATGTGAAAGCGATCTAGGGGAAGTAACGTAATGGCTGCTGCCACGAGACCTAAAGTCTTCAGTACAAACCTGGCCTGGATTCTGTTGCTCTGAAGAAGGATGTGGACGTGTCTGCGAATATCTGAAACTCTTTGTGCGGTTAGTTTTGCGGACAGTTCGACTGTCTAATATGGCACCTATGAAAGTAATAGACTGACAAGGCGACAAGGCAGACTTTTCAAAATTTATGGAGATACCTAGCTCTTTGCAAATTTGAATGGTGTAATCTCTGGACTGAAGAAGTTGACGCCTGGTGGTGGCAGTAAGGAGCCAGCCGTCCTGATATGGAAACACCTGGAATCCTTGACGTCTCAGATGAGCCGTAACCACTGCCATGCATTTGGTGAACACTTGGGGGGCTGTAGTGAGACCAAAGGGCAGGGCCCTGAACTGGTAGTGACTGGCCCCCAGACGGAAGCAGAGAAACCTCCTGGAGTGCCTGTGCATCTTGATGTGGTAGTACGCATCCTGAAGGTATATAGAGCACATCCAATTGTCCTGGCCCAAAAAGGGTAGAATGGACTGTAGCGTGACCATCCGGAACTTCGTTCTTTGGACAGACCTGTTCAGCCTACTGAGATCCAAAATTGGTCTCCAGTCCCCTGTCTTTTTTGGTACCAAAAAGAACTTGGAGTAGATTCCGGATCCTTGCTGGTCTGCTGGGACTGGTTGGATGGCTCTTTTTCTTAGCAGTTTTGAGATTTCTAATACTGCTTGTTCCCTTAGACCGGGTGGAACATCTGGAAGGGGCCGTTTTGGCTGTGTTGGGGTGTGGGCAAAGGGAATTTCGTAACCCTCGGATATGATCGACCGTACCCATCTGTATTGGGTGAGGGAAAGCCAGGCTTCTGGGTACAGTGATAATCTCCCCCCCCCCCGACTGCCTCCGAAGGCGGACAGTCGGGCAGCTTCTCAGGGATGCTGGAAGGGCTGGCCAGAGACAGCTTCTTTGCTACCCTGATTCTGCGGACCCCCTCTGCCCCTAGGGCGGCATCTGTTATTGTTCCCCCCTGCCTCTAGAGAGGAACTCACCTCATGCATCAGGCACAACTCCCTGTGGTTTGCGAAACCACATTTTTCCACCCTTCTGACCCTTAGGGTATGGTCTAGACGGGGTGGAAAAACGGACTCCCAAGGCAGAGAGAGTCTTGCCATCCTGTTCGCATCTGGTCAAAGTATCCTTCACCTGAGGTCCAAACAACGCCGAACCATCAAAGGGGGAGTTAGTGAAGGACGCCTTGAAGGGGTCAGCAAAGTTACAAAGCCACATCCAGGCATGACGCCTTAAGGCCCCCCCATCGGCCGCATCGGAAATAAGCCGCATGGAGTTAACAATTGAGTTCAGAGTCGCCAGCTGGGAGCTGATTTTGTCTTGAGACCCCGCAGCTGTTGGATCCTGTAGAGTATCACCCATTTCTTTGAGCATGTCTCTTTGAAGGCGGGTGAAATGACACAAGTAATTCAGGGACCGCATGGTAAAGGTCGCAGAAGAAAACATCCGCTTGCCGTACCTATCCATAGTCCTAGACTCCTTATTAGGAGGATGGATCAGTACTGAAGGATCAGCCAATTCCTTCTTAGTGGCTGCCGCCACCACCATGGCATCAGCAGGGACACCCTTGGTTAAAAACTACTTATCAGAAGGGGCTGTGATAAATTTTGAAGGCCTCCGTGACGTAGGTTCCATCGTGTCAGGGGCTGTCCATGCCTTCCGCGCCACCACTTCCATGAGGGGGTCAAAGGGCGGAGACACCCAGGAGGTGGAGGGACGAGAACCAAAAGCCTCTAGGTAAACCGACTCATCCTCGGAAGGATTGAGGATAGACCAGTTCCCCCTCTGCTTGAGGATCTCAAGGATGTCAGAAAAGGAGACATCCTCAGAGGGGGACCGTGGGGACCCTTCCGACTCATCCAAGTCGGTATCAGATGTGACAGACTCAGGGGAGTCCACATGCTTCCTCTTGCATTTCCTCTTCCAAGGTGGCTCCCCTGACAGATCAGGGGAGGCCTCGGAAGAGGAGGATGCTCCCAATGGGGGCACCTGAGGTGGTGGATCTCTGCGGTCCAGGTCGAGAGGATGGGTAGAGACCGTAGCAGGCACTACAGAGGGAGGAACACCAAACACACCCATTGCATCCTTTATAATCCCAGCAGTCCATGAATCAATAAAACAATTTATCAATTAACCAATAAAATTCACTTTACATCTCATTACATCACACTTCTCCAACAGCAATCTGTATTAAGACCTTTAGGTAACAAAGTACCATATTTTAAAATAAAAAGTTTCTTTTTTAAAAGTAATTTTACAACATTTATATCCAATTCATCAGCAGCCACTTGTTGCAAAATAGTAGCTTGCAGTGTCCATTATGATATTCACAAAAATGTTTAGCTAAAGGACTCTCTATTTTGCAATTTCTGATCTCTCTCATGTGTTCCAGCAACCTCACCTTAAACATTCTTTTTGTTTGACCTATATAATACTTATTGCAACCACATCTTATTGCATAAACTACTCTACTTGTTCTACAATTATATCTACCATCAGGAACAAAGCTTTTGTTATTAATATTATTAAATACTCTCTGAATATACTGGCAACAATTACAATTAGTGCAAGAAAATGTGCCTAGTTCAGAAATTGATCGTGACATTTTAACCTCTGGTTTATTAAATTTTGTATGCACTACCAGATCTTTAATGCTCCTACCTCTTTTATACGAAAATACTAACTTTTTTAGCAATAATTGATTCAAATCACTATAATTTTGTAAAAAT
The DNA here is from genome assembly GCF_019279795.1 of Protopterus annectens. Taxonomy (NCBI): domain Eukaryota; kingdom Metazoa; phylum Chordata; order Ceratodontiformes; family Protopteridae; genus Protopterus; species Protopterus annectens. The sequence goes on along the minus strand of NC_056747.1, from coordinate 4,729,100 downwards.
TGCCAAAAATGTAAAATAATTTCATTAATTTTATAACTACATACATTATATGTGGATACTAAAAAAATTCTATTATCAGAATCTACTATGTCATTGAAGGCTGTCAGGGCATTCTGAACAGCTAGCATCTCTTTTTGATTGATATGCAGATGTATTTGGTTTGTGGACCATGTGGGCCCCCCAGGCATAATTTCATGTATCCGTTGTTGATGTCTGCCTGGCTGGGGGTAAAGTGAATGGCTGTCCCTTGTTCTGATGACAAGCCTTCACCCACGCAATCGAAACTCCTCCTGCAGGCAGGGAATGAGGGTAATTATTGTTTCCAGGCTGTGGCAATGTTGAGCCCAAACACTTTTTAGGTACCAATGAAGTTTCCTCATATGAAGTCGCGCATATGGAATTAGTAGAATGCAGGATGCCATAAAGCCCAAAGCCTGCAGAATTTTTCTTGCAGACAACTGGGCCTTTGTTGCCAACAGTTTGAAATATGTAGTCAGTTGCCTTTGTTTGTCTGGCGTGAGATAAGCCATCTGGGCAGTTGTATTTAAGCTTGCACCCAGGAATATTATCTCTTGAGAGGGTACTAGTTTTGATTTCTTTTCGTTGACTGTGTGCCCTAGGCCTGTTAGAAATCTCTTTACAAATGCCAGATGCTGTAGTAGAATGTCCTTTTTCTCTGCTTGAATGAGGCAGTCGTCCAAGTAAGGATATATTTGTATTCCTCTCTGTCTGCAGAATGCAATTACTGGTGCCAGGTATTTTGTGAAGACCCTGGGAGCAGTAGATAAGCCAAAGGGCAGTGCAGAGAATTGGTAGTGCATTGAGCCAGCTTTGAATCTGAGGTAGCTTCTGTATGTTTGCCTGATTGTGACATGCAGGTATGCCTCTTTTAGGTCTAAAGTCACCAGCCAAGGCTTCTTGCCCAGCATGGGCAGAAGCTGCTGTAGAGTCAACATTTTGAATTTTGGTATATCCAGATATGTGTTTAGAATAGATAGGTCCAGTACTGGTCTCCAGGTCTTGTCCTTTCTTGGTACCAAGAACAGTCTTGAATATGATCCTTGTCCCTGCTCTTGCTCTGGTACTTGTTGAATGGCCCTCATGTCCATGAGGGATAAGACTTGTTTTTGTGCCTCTGCCCATTGATGTTTCGGCAGGTCTGGCCAGCCGTTTGTCCTTAGCAGGATATGGAAATGAAACTTGTAGCCTTGTGACACTATGTCTAGGACCCATTTGTCCTGGGTTATGTGCCAATTTTGAGAAAAAAGTGCTAGTTATCCCCCTAAAGTTGTGCCAGAAGATAAGTGCTTGGTGTAGGCATGGGGAAGTCATTGGGACTGTTTCTTGTATGGCTGTGATTTGTCTTCTCCACTTTTGGAGGTAGAAGCACCCCATTGTTTAGACCTGTACGAACCTTGGGGCTGGGATCTGCCTCTTGGGCATCTGTATCTGCCCCTTTGTGGTCTGTCTGACACTGGAAAGGACCAATTCTTTGTAGGCCAATGTCTGCTAAATCTTGGAGGTTGTACGTGTAAAAAAATCCTTAACTGTTTGCATAGATGTAGCTTTGTCCTCCATTTTCTTTAACACTTAGGTTCATAGGTTCATACTAGGCTATCTGCCCTAGGGCATTTATAAGCCTAGCCAGAGTGTGTTTGGCTTTCGCCACCCATTTTAAATTAATTTTGCTATGCCTTTTTTTGAGGTTAGTATACTGTGCCTCTGTCTAACAGCGACACAGAAGTGATAGCCGGGGTAAACCTACGATCTCCCATCCACTCATCAAGATTCCTCTTGAAGAGAGTCAATGTGGGACTCTGCCTAACCTGGACTGGGATTTTATCCCAGAGTGAAGGGAGCCTCTGGGTTATGAATCTGTCCCTCCAGCATGTCCTATTTATTTCAGTGCTGAGGTTCAAGTCTCTCGAGCGTGGCTCGATGGGATTTGGATTTTCTGAGGTGCAGAATGTCCATTAATTCCGGGTTGGACATGGCTTTATACGTCAGGCACAGATCGCCTCTGAGCAGGCGGTATGCCACTGAGTAGAGCTGGAGTTTCTTTAACCGGGCAGCATATGGCATCTGTTTGAGCCCTTTGATCCTCTTGGTGAGGTACTTTTGGGGTCTTTCCAGTTGCTGCAGGTGTCTGGTAAGGTACATCCCAAAAGGGGCATTGTACTCAATTATGGGCCTGATGAGGGATGAGTAAAGAGGTACGATGACCTCCCGTGATCTAGATGTGAATCCCTTCATGATTAGGTGGGCTATATAAAATGTTTTTCTAACCACTTTGGCCACGTGGTTGTCAAATGAGAGATTGCTATCAACTTGGGTCCCCAGGTCCCTAATGACTTCTTCTGTACTTAATGGATTACCACCTATGTGGTAATTTGTGGGCACTTTGTTTTGCCAAAGGGGATGACTATACACCTTTTGGCGTTTAGCTTGAGGCCATGGCTCTGGCACCAGTTGTCTGTTTCTATGAGGCCCTTTTGGAGGATGCTTGTGTCGGCTGGAGAGTTGATTATGGCGCCCAGTTTGCAGTCATCTGCGAACTTGGTCAGCCACAGTCCTTCTGTGTTGGCCTGTACCGCCGAGAAATATATACAGAACAAGAGAGGTCCCAGGACTGAGCCTTGTGGGACGCCACTTGTAACTGGTTTGGAGTCTGACATGGCTCCAGCAATTCTAACCATGTGGGTTCTGTCCTTGAGCCAGTTTGCAACCCATCTAGTGACATAGGGGTTTATATTTCAGCTGGTGAGCTTATCTATAATGCCCGAGTGGGGTATTGTATCGAAGGCTTTTGTGAGGTCCAGGTAGGCTGTGTGGACCACCTTCCCCTAGTCAATGGCCTTGGTGACTGTTTCAAAGAAATCGACCAGGTTTAAGAGGCAGGATCTGCCCTTAACAAAGCCAAACTGGGTAGGATCCAGTGTCTGTAGGTCCCCAATATCTTTATTTATGAGGTCCATGATGATCCCTTCCATAGCTTTGCAGACCAAGCTAGTCAGGCTTATGGGGCGATAGTTTCCAGGATCCGTTGAGGCACCACCTTTGTGGAGAGGGACCACTGTTGCTGTACGCCACTCTTTGGGTACATAAGATTGCTAAGATTGAACAGTAGTTTTATGTTTGGGTTTAGCTCTTCTTGGAGTTCATGTAGGACGCAGCCCGGGACACCATCTGGTCCCATTGATGCTGTGTTTTTTGTTTGGAGAGGGCGGCTCTTACCTGAGCATCTGAGATGTCAGGGGGGCAGCACTCTGTTGGGATAGATATTTGCCCTTTTGGTGGGGAGAGGGGGGAGAAGTTTGCACTGAACCTGTCAGCTAGGATGTTGGCAATGTCTGTGGGCTCTGTGTATTTTTTGTCATTTTGGACTAATTCTGAGCATATCTGGGAATTCCCACCCAGGTTCCTAACATAACTAAAGAAAGTCTTGTGATTATCCTTAGTGTCCTGTGCAATTTTTCTCTCGAAGCTGGCCTTAGACGATTTTATGAGTGCCCGTGGTTTTTTGCTAATACTGATCAGAGATGCCTTCCCTTTTTGGGATTTTGCTCTATCATGTAGTAGCTTCCTCCTTCTATTGTATAGTTTGTTTATGGCTGGGGTCCACCAGAAAGGACGTCTGCCTTTGGAGGATTGGGTCTTGGTTTTATTTGGGATTGCATGATCCATGCATTCCTGAAGGTGTTCATAGAATGCATTTATAAAGGATTCTGCGGTCTGGGCCGTATTTTCCACAGGCCTTGGGGCTTTGAAGGATTTCGCCACGGTTTTGAGGCGTGTGAAATTTGCTTTAGAGAAGTTTTTCACTGTGGTTTTCTGGGCAGGGGGTGGGGTCGGGATGTGAATATCCAGTGAGATTAGTTTATGGTCTGATCTTACCAGTGAGGGATACACTTCTGGTCTGGAGCATAGTGTCCCCATGTTGGTGATGATCAGGTCCAGTATGTTTTCCCCTCTTGTGGGAGTGGTAACAAGTTGTTCCATAGCATTTGAGTTTATAAATTCTAGGAACCTTTGGGCTAGGGTTTTGGAGCTAGAGTAATGCTCCCAGTCTATGTTTGGGTAGTTGAAGTCGCCCAATATAATGGTGTTTGGAGAGACCTTCATATTTTCCAGTATTCTCAGGAAGGCCAAGTGGGGTTCCTGTGTTTGGGAGGGTGGTCTGTAGCAGGCTATAAACTGGAAGGCAGTTTTACCCACAGTTAGTTGCACATGGATAGTCTCTGATGCTTCGTGCTGTGCCACCAACCTGGAGGTGTGGGTATCTTTGACGAATATTGTTACTCCCCCTCCTTTTGTGGTTCGATCTAAGTTTTGGGGCCGAAAAGCATGGTATGAGGTATGACCTGGTAGTGCTGGGGTGCTCTCGGGCCTTGAACCAGGTTTCTGTTACTGCACAGATATCGATGTTCTCCATGCTAAGGAGAGTTTCGAGTGCGTGCATCTTGAGGTTTAGACTTCTGGCGTTGAGTAGCATTACTCTTAGTTTCTTATCCCTTGTGATACCTATGGAGGTGGGTTTGTCTTTTGAGCCTTGCCTAAAAATGGCACTATGGGGGTAGCAAGAGCCTTTGCCAATATCCGAAAGCCCAGGGGTGACAGGTGCAAGCCGTCCCTAGCGAAGCATCATGACTTGTCGAGCATGTCATCCCAGGCTGACAGACATTGGATCCCCTTTGAATGACACCAACACTTAAGCCAATTGTTGAAATTGATCATCTTGTCTTCATATTGTGGCATCATTCTTGGTGAGGGTAAGATGCTACTCAAGGTCAGGGTCATACCGGCCTGGGCTACATGCTCAGAGAGCTCCTCTATGTCTCTTTTCATGTAGTCCAGGGAGGTACGTCTCAGGTCATTCACACCAGCATGGACAATGAGTCATATTTGTACTTGCCTTGGAGTGACCTGAGTGCTTGTGTTATGTGGCGGATCCTAGCGCCCGACAGGCAGCTCACCGTGACCTTCTCCTTGTTCAGCCTGGTGAGCGGGACGTCAGTGTGCCTGACGATAGAGTCACCTATTACAAGTGTATCAGGTGTGTTGTTTAGCCTTAAGGGCTGTGACTGTTCGGCACACTGGCTTTGTGAGCTATGTGTTGCACGTGTTTTGTTTTGGGGTAGCGGTTGCTTGGGTGTCTGCTTTGGAGGTCTCTGCTGCTTAGGCAGATTTTTATTTAGAGCCTCCGAGTATGTTTTTGTGTGTTTATGTGTTTGGTTTGTTGTCGTGGTAGGTCTATGTGAGACTGGAATTGTAGTGAGTGTGGTTTCCTTCTCCTCCTGACTGGTTACGCCAGTACTGAGTTGAGAGAGCTTAGCCTCCAGTTTGGCTATATGGTTGCATCTCTCACATGTGTTGGAATTTGTTGGGAGGAGGAGAGGGTTGTCTGTGTACATGAGGCAGTTGTAACATTGCCTCAAGATTCCCAGATTCACCAGCTGGATCGGAGAGGAGATTGACAACTGACCTTTGGACATGCTAGAATAGTATTGGGAATTCCTTTATAATTGAAAAAGGGCCAATGGGGAACAAGGTACTCAAGGGAGTTTGTGAGGGTGTAGTGCTTTTAATTTTTAGAGCTGACTTATATAATTGCTTTAGTGAGCAAGTGCCAGGTAACTTAAATGCAATGTGTTACAGGTAACTTAAATGCAAAAACGACAAACAGTAACTTTCTTTCAAGTGAAACAAGGAAATAAGTACAGTAAGCAATGCAGATATCACTAGGGATCCACAGAAGTGCTAAAAGGCCGCGTTTTAGGTGGAATTAGTGTTTCAGGGAAATAAACAAACAACAAGCATACAAATAAAGCTAGATTCAGCAGGCCTGGATCTAGTCTATGCTACAGCAAACAAGATGTACCAGTTTCAGTAAGAAACAGTTAGAATATGCAGGCACTATAAGCTTCTAACCAGAAATTCCCTGCTCAGAAGGGCAGAGTCCAGCCTCTCCTCCCACAAGAGTGCAGACCGCAATCCTTCTTAACGTAAAATAACTGGCCTGAAGCCCAAGTGCTTAAACCAGAACTAATACACTTTTAGAATAACAGACACTGAGCTCTCAATCAGCAGTTCCCAACTTAGAAGGATGTAAGCTACCTGTCCTGCCACCACAGTGCAGGCCACAAACCTTCCTAATGTAAAACAACTGGTCTGAAGCCCAAGTGCTTAATCCAAAAGACTTAGAAATGATAGCTACACTTTAATCAAGTTACTACCAGCAGTAATAAATACAACTGAATACTTTAAAGAATGCCTGGATTAGTGCTCAAGTTATACAAACAAAGCTAGATTCAGCAGACCTGGATCTAGTCTATGCTACAGCAAACGAGGTGTACCAATTTCAGTAAGAAGCGGTTCAAATATGCAGGCACTATAAGCTTTAACCAGAAATTCCCAGCTCAGAAGGACAGAGTCCAGCCTCTCCTCCAACAAGAGTGCAGAACACGGACCATCTTAATGTAAAATAACTGGCCTCAAGCCCAAGTGCTTAAACCAGAATTAATACACTTTTAGAATAACAGACACTGAGCGCTCAATCAGCAGTTCCCAACTTAGAAGGATGTAAGCTACCTGTTCTGCCACTACAGTGCAGACCACAAACCTTCCTAATGTAAAACTGGTCTGAAGCCCAGGTGCTTAAACTAAAAGGCTTACAATGAGTTACACCAAGCAGTAATAAATACAATTGAGTACTTTTAAGATGACGCAAAAGCAAAAGTAGGAAAAAACACAAATACAGTAAAAGCAGGTAAATTTTTTTTTTTTTTTGGAAAGAGAGAAAGGAAAGAGAGAAAGGAGTAGCATAAACTAAGCTGATTGGCCTTCTCAAATGCTCTCCCTGTACTGGGTAGAATGAGGTAATGACACTAGACTGGGAGGAGGGTCCCAGATCAAATTTACACTAGGGGCGGGCAACTGCAAAGCCACCAACTATAAAAACACTATACCAACAGGGAGGGAGGGTGGAAAACAAACTGCAGAAATGTTACTCACAGCTGAACGGCAGCAGTGAGCCTTTAAATGAAAGTTTTAAACAGCTAAAGGAGCCACTAGAAAAAAGAGTTTAACTGCAACAAGTTATCATAAACAAACAACCCAACAGATGCTTAATAAGAGTGGACAATTTCCAGTTAATACCTCACACACAGTGAAACTAGCTAGAAAAAATACACAGTACACAAAGTGCTATAAACAACAAAGAAATAAAGAAAAAATAAACAAAAAACAGGATACTTAATGTTATATATTGTAGCTCCGAGTTTGCTGAGTGTCCTTCCTTCGATTAGCTCACTGTAAAATGGCTGAACACTCACAACTGAGCTTCTTAGGTAACAGAAAGTTGAAACCTGAGACAGCTTTTAAGAAAGAAATCTCAAAAGAACCAATGAGGTGCTTAGTCTAAGCTGTAGTCCAGGAGACTACAGTCAGCCAATGACCTCAAACAATTCTCTCTCACTGAAATGCCTGATGGCTTTGGCTAAAACAAGATGTCCCTGAATTACGTGCTCAGACACACAGCCTCCACAAACACTAGGCCCAAATACAAGCCTGAATATGGAAATGCTACAAATATCCCCACTACTTAGAACAAACTGCAGAAATGTTACTCACAGCTGAAAAGCAGCAGTGAACCTTTAAATGAAAGTTTTAAACAGCTAAAGGAGCCACTAGAAAAAAGAGTTTAACTGCAACAAGTTATCATAAACAAAGAACCCAACAGATGCTTAATAAGAGTGGACAATTTCCAGTTAATACCTCACACACAGTGAAACTAGCTAGAAAAAATACACAGTACACAAAGTGCTATAAACAACAAAGAAATAAAGAACAAAATAAACAAAAAACAGGTTACTTAATGTTATATATTGTAGCTCTGAGTTTGCTGAGTGTCCTTCCTTAGATTAGCTCACTGTAAAATGGCTGAACACTCACAACTGAGCTTCTTAGGTAACAGAAAGTTGAAACCTGAGACAGCTTTTAAGAAAAAATCTCAAAAGAACCAATGAGGTGCTTAGTCTAAGCTGTAGTCCAGGAGACCTCAGTCAGCCAATGACCTCAAACAATTCTCTCTCACTGAAATGCCTGATGGCTTTGGCTAAAACAAGATGTCCCTGAATTATGTGCTCAGACACACAGCCTCCACAAACACTAGGCCCAAATACAAGCCTGAATATGGAAATGCTACAAATATCCCCACTACTTAGAACAAACTGCAGAAATGTTACTCCCAGCTGAAAAGCAGCAGTGAACCTTTAAATGAAAGTTTTAAACAGCTAAAGGAGCCACTAGAAAAAAAGAGTTTAACTGCAACAAGTTATCATAAACAAAGAACCCAACAGATGCTTAATAAGAGTGGACAATACACAGTACACAAAATGCTATAAACAATAAAGAACAAAATAAACAAAAAACAGGTTACTTAATGTTATATATTGTAGCTCTGAGTTTGCTGAGTGTCCTTCCTTCGATTAGCTCACTGTAAAATGGCTGAACACTCACAACTGAGCTTCTTAGGTAACAGAAAGTTGAAACCTGAGACAGCTTTTAAGAAAAAATCTCAAAAGAACCAATGAGGTGCTTAGTCTAAGCTGTAGTCCAGGAGACCTCAGTCAGCCAATGACCTCAAACAATTCTCTCTCACTGAAATGCCTGATGGCTTTGGCTAAAACAAGATGTCCCTGAATTATGTGCTCAGACACACAGCCTCCACAAACACTAGGCCCAAATACAAGCCTGAATATGGAAATGCTACAAATATCCCCACTACTTAGAACAAACTGCAGAAATGTTACTCTCAGCTGAAAAGCAGCAGTGAGCCTTTAAATTAAAGTTTTAAACAGCTAAAGGAGCCACAAGAAAAAAAGAGTTTAACTGCAATAAGTTATCATAAACAAACAACCCAACAGATGCTTAATAAGCGTGGACAATTTCCAGTTAATACCTCACACACAGTGAAACTAGCTAGAAAAAATACACAGTTCACAAAGTGCTAAACAACAAAGAAATAAAGAACAAAAAACTTCTTCTGCTTTAACACCAAACAAGGTATCATGCTGTAATGGAGCATCTAATAATTTTGCTTTGACATGGTCAGGCAGATTTTGTTCCTTTAACCAAGCATGCCTCCTGATGACAGAACCGTAACAGCGGCCCTGCAGGAGGCCTCCAAAGAATCAAAACCACATTGTAAAGTATGCTTTCCAACTTGCTCAGCTGCATGCAATAAATCCTGCATTTCTTTGTTTTCTGCACATTCAGAATTTATCAACACTTTCTGTTTAAGCAGTGACATAATATATTGCTGATATTTGAGCATATGAAACTGACAATTTAAAGCCCTTATAGCCAAGGTAGCAGAGGTGTAAATCTTCTTCCCCCATCTGTCCAATGCCCTAGAATCCCTGTCAGAGGGGGTAGGGTTTTTTGCAGTGGATGCCTTGACCCCTTTGGGACCCTGAGAGAGAGTTTCTGGGTCAGCAGCAGGGTTTTTGAAAAGGAATTTATGAGAGTCAGGAACCCTGTAGTACCTGTCCGGCTTAACAGGAGCTGGAAGTAAGGAGTCGGGGGTCTAACACAGGTGGAATAGTTAGGGGCCTATGTTGTGGGAGTCAAAGGAAGTCTCTGAGCCTTTTCTTAGATTCTGAATAATCTTGGCTTTCCCAGTGAAAATGTTCCCTTCATGGTATGCAAGGTTTCCCCAAAAGAGCAATCCTCAGGAGGAGAGGCTGAAGGGATAGATTCTTCAGCATCAGAATCCTCAAAGGGAGGAAGAGAGTATTCCTGATCAGAAGAGGAATCAGATGAAAAGGAAACCTGATCTGAAGATTCATATTCTCTCTCTTGCCTAGGCCTTTTATCAGGAGGGGGATGGGAACCCCTGATCAAAGTAATTAAGTCTTCGGCCATTTTGAGCATCTGTTTTTGGGCATGGAGGCCTGACCATGATGCTGCTGTACTTGTTTCTTTGTCTTTAAAGGTGCTATAGTCTTTGTCTTTGTAGCTGGAGTCGTTTTAATGTATAATTGAATAGGTCTGAAAATACCCTCAGAAGCCGATGCCTGCTCAGTGGCTCCGGACCCATCTGAGGGAATAGTCTCCGAAGGTCCAATACCTTGAGCTAACAGCGGCCTAGTCGACTCCATGTGGGAGTCTGTAGCGGCCTGCGGGTACAAAGTAGCGGGCGTCAGGGGCTGCGAAAGTGCCTCACTGAGAACTGGCTTAGAGGAAGCCTTGTCGTCGGTTTTGGACCTTGGATGCTTGTCCTTTTCTTTTTCTTTGCGTTTCTTGTGAATTCCGGTAGTCGGATGGCTATCCGACAGCATCGTGTAATTCAATCTTCTGCCAAAATAGTGAAATGCAAAATCGTACCGACGCTTAATAGTGCATTGGTTAAATCTAGCACAAAACCGACAACTAGCAACATCGTGGTCAGGGCCTAGGCAAGAAATACAGTAAGAATGAAAGTCCTTATGAGGTATTTGCTTCCCACAAGAAATACAATTATTAACTTTTTCTGACATCGGTCTGGAGCAAGAAAAAAGGTTTCCCCAACAGGGTACTTAGCTTTTAATGAAGACTTCGGATCTGAAATTCGAGCACGAAAATCTCAGGAGTCGGCCGACCGGCACTTGCGAACTGCTTCTGCTTCGGGCACCGCGCGGCAAGGAACACTGAAGAAAATGGCGTCAGCTGCATCTTTTATACACCTGGCACACTGACGTCAGGGAAGAGGTGACAGCAACCGATGCCGGACCTAGACTTTGGAACTCGGGCCGACTGAGGGTAGCCTGCCAGCAGGATAACCCAAGTGTAATGACTGCAACAGTGAAACACGAAGAACATCAAGTACATTCAAAATGCAAATACACTCAAAAAGCACAAAATTTCATTCAAGGCAATATATAAAAAAAACAGCATATAATATAATTAGGGTTACCACCTGTCCCACTTTGCGTGGGACAGTCCCTCTTTAGACAGTTGTGTCCTGCAAAAAAAATCAAAAACTAGCAAATGTCCTGAGATTTCAGGACAAAAATATTTTCTAAGTTTTCTTTAATAGTTGCATAAAACAGTTATTTTATATATGAAACTTTTATATGTTATGTGAAGTAGCATAAGCAATTCAAATGTTACTAGAATAATCTTTTATTTGTGCAAAAAAGTAAAGTTCTGTACTATGCACAGCTGTAGGTATGTTTTGTCCTGGAAAATCTGCCATTTCTACAGAACATGTCCCACTTTGGGCATTTGTAAAGGTGGCAACCCTAAATATAATGTAAAAACTAATAAAAATACTATATTATACATACATATATATATATATGGATTCACTTCATAACACTGAAACTTCATAATACTGAAAATGACAAAACTTCATAATACTGAAGACCAAAATACTGAAAGCTCAAAATACTGAATACTCAAAATACTGAAAACACATATTATGCATAAACTCAGCTTAAACAACATAAATCATAGCAATTTCTACCAAATATGGAGGGCAAGCCCCTGCACTTGCGTGGCGCTTCACACCCCTGCTAATTATATATATCTACTCCAAGATTGCACTTATGTGCAATCTTGGAGTTGATATATTTAATTAGCAGGGGGGCAGCCCCACATGGGGGTGCAGGAGGGCTTGCCCCTGCATATTTGGTAGAAATTGTTATGATTTATGTTGTTTAAGCTGAGTTTACGCATAATATGTGTTTTCAGTATTTTGAGTTTCAGTATTTTGAGTATTCAGTATTTTGGTTTCAGTGTTTTGAGTTTCAGTATTTTGATATTTCAATGTTATGAAGTGAAGACATATATATATATATATATATATATATATATATATATAAATAAAAATAAATAACCTGCTATACTGTCTAACATACTAATACTACCCTAAGCAGTCAGCTAAAATTATCTTTATAAAACAGGTTTGGTTTACAAATGGCAACATTCATAAAACTTTACTTTCCGATGCTTTTTGCTCCTCATAACTGCTTTGTTTGCTTGCTTTTGTGTTTTCTCACCCCCAGCCTCAGCCTGATATAAGTCCTCTGGGATCCGTGTTCTACCCGGGTAACACACAAAAAATAAAAATAAATAAAGTGGATGTGGCTTCAAGGATATTCTTCCTTTGAGGAAAACTACACCAGTTTATGTTGTTCCCGTGAGTCACCCAGCTGAAATAAGATGGAGACTGTCTTATGTACTCCTGAAGCCAGAGCTCTACATCATATATGAAGATCATAAAGCTCTGTCTGCAGGGACTACTAATAACTGTAATACAGGTGACACACTGCTTCAAATATGAAGGTTATAGCACTGAGATCATAAAGCTCTGGCTGAAGCAACTACTAATAACTGTAATAAAGGTGTCAGAACTGCTTCAAATATGAAGGTTATAGCACTGAGATCATAAAGCTCTGTCTGCAGGGACTACTAATAACTGTAATACAGGTGACAGAACTGCTTCAAATATGAAGGTTATAGCACTGACATCATAAAGTTCTGTCTGCAGGGACTACTAACTGTAATACAGGTGTCAAAACTGCTTCAAATATGAAGGTTATAGCAATGAGATCATTAAGATCATAAAGCTCTGTCTGCAGGAACTACTAACTGTAATAGAGGTGCTAGCACCACATCAAATACGAAGGTTATAGCTCTGACATAACAGAGCTCTGGCTGCAGGAACTAATAATAACTGTAATACAGGTGTTAGGACAACAACATATACGAAGGTTATAGCTCTGACATCACAGAGCTCTGGCTGCAGGAACTACTAACTGTAATACAGGTGTTAGGACCACACCATGACACCTTAGGAAGGAAGGACGGGTTAAGTCTCAGAGAAACTCTGTCCTTATGAAAGGTCAAATACGGAGGTTTAATGGACAAAGCTTGAATCTCTGATACTCTTCTGGCCGATGTAATGGCTATTAGGAAAGCCGTCTTCCAAGATAGAAATTTTAATTCACAGGTGACAGCCGGTTCAAAGGGCGGTGAAGTGATGGCTTGTAACACAAGGTTTAGATCCCATGGCATGACAGGTTCTGAAATAGGAGGGCGAAGTAACCAAGCGCCTTTCAAGGCGGCCTTACAGAGTTTATGGCCCATAAGAGAAGGCTCGTAAGATGTATGAAAATTGGAAATTGCAGCCAGCTGCACCTTAATGGTAGAAGGCGTGGAGCCCTATCGGAAAAGCATGGCTAAAAAATTTAAGACCGACGGAATTGGGGCTGTGAAGGAGTCCAAACCTTGGGCCTGAGCCCAAATGGAGAATCTCTTCCATTTGCTGGAATAAATCCTTCTGGTGGAAGACTTATGAGACAAAGACAAGATGTGTACCACCTCAGGTGAAAAAGAATGTCGTCCAACTAGTGATGAAAGTGGAACAGCCAGGCCGTCAACCTGAGGGTTCGCAGGAAGGGATGGAGCTGTCCTGACATGCGAGTCAGTAGGTCTGGCACTGGGTCCAGGGTCCAAGGACCATCCACTGCGTACTGCTGAAGAAAGGGAAACCATACTTGTTGAGGCCAGTGTGGAGCAATTAGAATCATCCTGCTTCCCAAGGATATGGCTTTCTGAATCACTCTTGGTAACAGAGGAAATGGAGGGAAAGCATAGATCAGACCGGGGGGCCAATCGTGGACTAGAGCGTCCCTGGGTGACTCCCCCTGTGGGAGGATCAGTGTGAAGTACTTGCTGCATTTGGCATTGAGAGGGCTGGCGAAGAGATCGCAGCAAGGCTGACCCCACCTACTGAAAATATGAACCGCCACTCGGTTGTTCAGGTACCCCTCGTAAGGCATCAGAATAGCTCTGCTCAACCTGTCCGCTATCACACTGGTCTTTCCTGGAATGTGCATTGCCACTAAAAACTGTTGGGAAGACACTGCCCAATGTCACACTCGCATGGCCTCTCTGCAGAGGGGATAAGACTTGGTTCCCCCCTGCTTGTTCAGGTACCACACCATGGACATGCTGTCCCAGTGAATTGCAATCGTTCCCAGAGGAAGAGAACTTTGGAGTGCCCGCAAAGCTAGTAACACCGCTGTCATCTCTAGAACATTGATGTGCAGGTGTACCTCGTGATCTTGCCACGTGCCTTGGACCATCCTGCCAAGATAATGCCCCCCACCCCCATCTGGTAGGCATCTGTGATCGCCGTGGCCACTGGAGACATAGGAATCAAACTCCTCCCCTTGTCCAGATTGGTGGAACATAGCTACCAGCGGAGGTCCTGTTTGCACCGTTCTGTGAGAAGTATCAAGTGGTAAAGAGGAAGTTTCTGAAAGGACCATTGGGCCGAAAGGAGCCACTGTAGGATCCGCATGTGTAACCTGGCTAGAGGCACCAGCATGATGGTGGCAGCCATGGATCCCAGGAGCTGGAGAACTAACCTGGCCTGAACTCTCTTGAGAGGCAACAATGCGTGAATCTGAGACTGCAGCACTCTTATCCTCTCTTGTGGCAGAAAGGCCCGCGTTTGAATAGAGTCTAGCTTGGCGCCTATAAAAACAACACGCTGTGAGGGCAGCAAGGCAGACTTTTCCCAGTTCAAGGTAATTCCTAGTTGTTGACAAAGTGTAATGGTAGCCTCCAGGCTGTGAGGGCAGCAAGGCAGACTTTTCCCAGTTCAAGGTAATTCCTAGTTGTTGACAAAGTGTAATGGTAGCCTCCACGCTGTGAGGGCAGCAAGGCAGACTTTTCCCAGTTCAAGGTAATTCCTAGTTGTTGACAAAGTGTAATGGTAGCCACCACGCTGTGAGGGCAGCAAGGCAGACTTCTCCCAGTTTAATGTAATTCCTAGCCTTTGGCAAAGGGTTACGGTAGCCTCCACGCTGTGAGGGCAGCAAGGCAGACTTTTCCCAGTTTAATGTAATTCCTAGCCTTTGGCAAAGGGTTATGGTAGCCTCCCTGGCTTGAATGAGGAAATGCCTGGTGGGGGCGGTGAGGAGCCAGTCGTCCAGATATGGAAACACCTGGAATCCCCAACATCTCAGGTGAGCTGTCACCACTGCCAAACACTTGGTAAACACCCTGGGGGCTGTGGTGAGACCAAAGGGCAGGGCACGAAACTGGAAGTGACTGGCTCCCAGCCGGAAGCATAAGTGACTCCTGGATGCCTTGTCCATCTTGATGTGGTAGTAGGCATCCTTGAGATCGATGGAGCACATCCATACTCCTTTTTCCAGCAAGGGAAAAATGGACTGAAGAGTGACCATTCGGAACTTGGACTTCAGAAAGTAGTGATTCAATCGGCTGAGATCCAGAATGGGCCTCAGGTCCCCTGTTCTTTTCGGCACCAAAAAGAGTCTTGAGTAAGTTCCTGATCCGATATGGTCTGAGGGGACTGGTTGGATGACTCCTTTTTCTAGCAGCTTTGAAACTTCTAGTGCTGGTTGATCCCATTGACTGGGTGGAACGTCCGGGATTCTTTTGACTGGAAGGGGTGTTGATAAAAAGGGAATAATGTAACCTCCAGTAACTATTCGAAGCACCCAACGATCCTGGGTGATGCTTTCCCAGGCTTCCGGATGCAACGAAATACAGTCCCTGACTGGCTCCGGAACAGCACAGTTGGGCAACACCTCAGGAATGCTGAAAGGAAGACCCGTGAAAGGAATCATGGTCTCCCGAGTTGCGGGGGCCTCCTCTGCCTCTAGGACGGTGTCTTACAGAATAAATTCCCCCTCCTCTGCCTCTGGAGGGGGACTCACCTTGAGCGGCAGGGAAAGACTTCTGTGACTTCTTGAACCACATTTTCCCTCCTCTCTGAGCCTTGGGGTAAGGCCTAGAAGGGAGAGAGAAATGGGCCCCTACAGCAGATAGGGTCTGCCCCTCCTGTTCGCATCTGGTGAGGGTCTCTTTCATTTTGGTCCTGAAGAGTGAGGACCAATCAAAGGGGGTGTCAGTGAAGGAAGACTTAAAGGTCTCTGAGAAATGACACAGGCGCATCCAGGCTTGCCTTCTGAGAGCTACACCTGAGCTAGCTGCCCTACTTGCCCCTTCGGCTGCATAGGATATGAGCCTCATGGATGAGTTGACAATGGAACCAAGGGTAGACAACTGGGCGTTAACAGTCTGCGCTACCGCCTCAGGCATGTTACCCGTCAGAGTGTCTCCTAGCTCCTTAAGGAGATCTCTCTGGAGCCAAGTAAAATGACAAAGATAATTCAGCGACCACAAAGTAAAGGTCACTGAAGACAGAGTACGCTTCCTGTACCAGTCCATACTCCTGGACTCCTCGTTAGGAGGATGGATGGAAGAAGAAGCCTCTGCAACTTCCTGCTGAGTGGCTGCTGCCACCACCAAGGCATCTACGGAAACCCCTTTGGTCAGGAACTCTTTCCCCGGGGGAGCAGAAAGAAACTTAATTGGACGTCTGGGCACCGGTTCCACAGAATCAGGGCTCTCCCACACCCTTCGACAAATCAAATCCAGGAGTTCATCGAAGGGTGGAGACACCCAGGAGGTGGAGGGTTGAGCTCCGAAGGCCTTGAGGAATACCGATTCCTCCTCAGAGGGGGGTCTTGGGCGGCCAGTCGCCTCTCTGCCTCAAGATCTCCAGGATGTCAGAGAAAGAGACATCATCGGAGGATGACTTGGGGGATCCCTCTGACTCCTCGAGGTCGGTATCGGAAGTGACGGACTCGTCCTGGGAGTCTATGTGCTTCCTCTTGCACAACTTCTTTCTAGGGGGTTCCTCAGGCACCGACACTGAGGGGCCCTCAGAAAGTTGGGGATCGCTCATGGGGGTATCCTCAGACCTTCGGGCTCCGCCATCCACGAATAGTGGGGCATCAGATGCTCTAGCCGGGGTGTAGGGGGAAGGAGTGACCGATCCGGGTGATGTAACTGACAATCTGGCCAGTGCGCTCCTCATGGCCTTGAAGGCAGGTCCTCCCCGAATCCGAGGACCGACCCGTCTCCGAGACCACAAACGGAGAAGGGATTCCCCAAGCCGATGCACCGAGAGGGAGGCTCGGAACCGACAAGAGTTCTGAGGTATCCCCCTCGGGTCCGACTGAGGAAACCAAAGTACCAAAACCAGAGGACGGCACCAACATGGTTGGAGCCGACGTTGGCTCCGATAAACTCGCAAGGGGTATCGGAGCCAACACGAGAACATCACTCGGCGCTGAGCACTCCGGCTCTGACACAGGGGTGCTCGGAGGAGGAATCATCGGTATAAGAATAGGGGCTGTCTCCGGAGCCGAATGGGTCGGAGCCGAGAACAATTTTGTAACACCGGTGACTGCAGGAGCCTCTGGACCACCCTATCCACATCCAAATCAGACAGCCTAGAGGATTTAGAGGAAATAGAAGGAGATCGGGATCTCCTACCCGGAGACTCATGCCTAACACTGGGTGACCAGCTCCGAATAGGCTCCAATAATATCGTGGCCGAGGTCAACTCCAGCACAACAAATACCTTCTGCATCCCCGAGGACAAGAGAGCTGAGGAGGCAGTATCCACTTTCGAAACCTTCTCCGGGGGCTCCGAGGAGACAGATGGAGCCAGAGTTTTCTTGGCCTTGGAAGTCTTAGACTTTGTACTAGAAGAAGAGTCTAAGGACTCCTCAAAAGAAGGCTTAACCAGGCCCTTCAAAATCAGCTTAGTTTTTCTTTCCTGCAGTACCCTCGGGCTGAAGGCGTGGCAAAAACTGCAGGACTCTTGCAGGTGAATAGCACCAAGACAATAAACGCAGACAGAATGCCCATCTGTAATGGACATCTTGTAGCCACATTTTGAGCATTTTTTAAACCCAGAGGGTTTATGCTCTTTCTGCTCTTTAGACATAGAAATTCACAACACCTACTCAACCGACGACAGACACATGAGGAAGGCGGGAAAAACCAAACTACGAACACCCAAGGAAACTCTAATTTAAACGTTTCTTTGGTGCAGCAAGGAAAATCTAACTACCGACCAAAAAAAACAAACAAAACACAAGTTTACACAAAAAAACAACACAGGAGAGGACTAGGTCCTCTAATTTAAACGGGCCTAGCCTGCCAAAACAGAGGGATACCCACAAAACACACCACTCGCTTACACAGTACACTCACAATGAAAAACTTGCTATTAAAATAGCTTTTTACAAGAGAACAGACTGCTAAAGACTTATGAAAAGTTTTGAAAAAGGGTACTTGGCCACAGCCAAGTGAGACCACGTCCTAACTCGACGAGCGGCAAACGAGATCTGGGGCTAGGGCGAGGTGCATCTTGGGATACCGGGTTAGCCCAGCCAATTAAAGATTTCGTGCTAGAGAAATAAGTTGGCCGAGTCGGAGCCGATTCTCGGCTCCGAACCCGTGAGTAAAGAATGTAGGCGAGATAGGACCACATAACATCTAATAATAACTGTAATACAGGTGTTAGGACCACAACATACACGAAGGTTACAGCTCTGACATCACAGAGCTATGGCTGCAGGAACTAATACTAACTGTAATACAGGTGTTAGGAAGTACAGTTGTGTTACCATAAATTTAGATGTTCGAGTGTATTCACTGTTGCAGTCATTACATTTGGGTAATCTGTTTGCAGGTTGCCCTCAGTCGGCCTGATTAACAAAGTCTTGGGTCCTGCGTCGGTTGCTGTTCCTTCTTCCATGCAGTCAGGTTGTCAGGGGTATAAAACATGCAGTCGACGTCATTACAACAGTTTTTCTTGCCCCAGATGTCAAGTGCCCCCAATGGGTAGCAAATAAACATAAAAACACAAAGGTATACCTCCAACAAAAAGCAAATACACCAAAAAGGCTTTTAAGCATAGTAAAAGAAAGTAGACGTATAGCCAGAAGAAATTAGGGGGCTGGAGGGAGGGTAACCAGGACTGCAACAGTGAATACACTCGAACATCTACATTTATGGTAAGTGTACACAACTGTACTATGTTCTTTGTGTTTCACTGTTGCAGTCATTACATTTGGATAGATTCCCAAAGCTATGGTTGGGAGGAGGAGTTTATAAAGCATTAGGGCCAGCAATAAGGCCCTGCAAAACAGCAGTGGCAAAGCCAGCTCTGGATTTAGAGAAAATTGGCAAATGATAACGCTTGGTGAATGTATGTACAGAACTCCAAGTAGCAGCTTCTAGGATGTTCCTGGTAGGAACACCTCTGAGAAAGGCTGCAGACGTAGATGCAGCCCTGATGGAGTGAGATTTGATCCCCTGGGGATAGGTTTTCCATGGTGCTTATAGGATAAATTAATGCAATGGCTTATCCATTTAGAAATGGTTTGTTTTGAAATAGCCTTCCCCTCTACCCCTGCAGAAAAATGCTACCAGCAGTTGTTCCAATTTTCTTCGAGGTTTAGTCCTGTCCAAGTAGAATCTAAGTTGTCTGTGCACATCCAAGGAATGCAGAATCTGTTCCCCTTTGTTCTGTGGATTGGGAAAGAAGGTTGGCAAATAAATGGACTGATTAAGAGCCACACTGGATACCACCTTGGGCATGAAGGATGGATTGGTCCTGAGTGACACCCTGTCCGCATGAAAGTTGATGAAAGGCTCCACTACCATAAGAGCCTGTAATTCAGAAATCCTTCTAGCCAAAGTGATTGCTAAAAGGAAAGCTGTTTTCCAAGAAAGAAATTTTAAGTCTGCAGTAGCAGCTGGCTCGAAAGGAAGTACAGTGAGTTTCTCCAATACAAAGTTAAGGTCCCAGGCAGGGGTTGGAGCTCTCCTGGGTGGTCTCAAGTTTTTGGCCCCTCTGAGGTACTGCTTGAGCAGAGGATGAGAGAAAAGGGGAGGTTCTGTGTTATAATGAGTTGAAATGGCTGAGGAGTGGATTTTAATGGAAGAAAAGGACAGGCCCTTGTGAAGCATCTCGGTTAAGTATTGTAAAATCTGAGGTAAACTGGGCGCTGCTGTGCTCATCCCTTGAGATTGGTTCCAGGCACAGAATATTTTCCATTTTTCAGCATAAGATTTTCTAGTACTAGGTCTCCTTGCCTCTAAGATGACATCCATCACAGGTTTGCTGAGGGATGATAAGGGTGAATTTAAGTGATTAGCCAGTCTGCAAGGATCAATGTTGGAAGCTGAGGGTGCAGAATTTGGTTCTCCTGCGAGACAGCAGGGAAGGGGCCTGAGGCAGGTGCCATGGAGATAACTTCGACACACTGCGCAAGAGGGAGTACCAGTGTTAGCGCAGCCAGTCTGCAGCAATCAAGATCATCCTTGGTTTGTCCTGTTTGACTTTTAGTAGAACTTTGGAGAGCAGAGGCGGGGGGACGGAGGCGTAGACTGATAGGGTTTTCCAGCTGTAGGACAGAGCATCCACTTTCCAGGCTTGTTTTTGGGGAGTCCTTGTGCAAAACTTGTCCAACTGGTAGTTCTGGGGGGAGGCAATAAATCTATGTCTGGGCTCCCCCATTCGCTTGTCAACATGTTGAAAATCCTTGGTTCCAGTTTCCACTTGTGTGGGTCCATGAGGTTTCTGCTTAGTCCGTCTGCCAGTGTATTCAATTTTCCTGGCAGGAATTGAGCTTGTAGGTGCACTTGGTAGCTCAATGCTGTGTTCCACAATGCCATGGCTAGTCTGCAGAGGGGGTAAGATTGTGTACCCCCCTGCTTGTTTATGTACCACATAACCATGGTGTTGTCCGTCTTTACCATTAGTTGTCCTGGAAGAATGTAGTCCTTGAAGGCTGTCAGAGCATTCTGTACAGCTAACATTTCTTTTTGGTTGATATGTAGGTGCATTTGACTTGGGTTCCATTTGCCCTGAATGCACTTCCCTGCCAGGTGAGCCCCTAATGCATAGTCTGATGCATCTGTAGTTAGGATTTGGGTGGCAGGGGATAGTGTGAATGGTAGTCCCTTGTTTTGGTGGCAGGCCTCTGCCCACCAGAGGAACTCCAGGCGTAGGCAAGGTATGATAGGAATCATTGTTTCCAGGCTGTGACAATGTTGACTCCATATACGTTTTACACACCATTGCAGTTTCCTCATATGCAGTCTTGCATATGGAATTAGAAGAATGCAGGAGGCCATGAACCCCAAGGCTTGCAGTATTTGTCTTGCAGACAGCAGGGTTTTTGTGGCCACTTGTTTGAAATAGGTTACCAAATGAATTTGCTTTTCTGGCGTTAGGTAAGCCATCTGGGCAGTTGTAGTCAAGCTTGCTCCCAGGAATGTAATTTGTTGACAGGGTACCAGTTGTGATTTCTTTTCATTATGGTATACCCCATACAAGTTAGAATCTTTTTTACAAACGCCAGATGATTCAAAAGTATGCCCTGGCTTTCTGCCTGAATTAGACAATCGTCCAGGTATGGGTATATTTGAATACTTCTTTGCCTGCAAAATGCAATAACTGGAGCCTGGCACTTTGTGAATACCCTGGGCAGAGTAGACAAGCCAAAGGGCAGTGCAGAGAACTGATAATGCATGTAGCCTGCTTTGAAGCGTAGGTATCTTCTGCAAGATTCCTTGACTGGGATGTGCAGGTATGCTTCTTTTAAATCCAGTGTTGCCAACCAGGCGTCTTTGCCTAGTGTAGGAAGTAATTGGTGAAGAGTCAGCATCTTGAATTTTGGAATCTCCAGAAAGGTGTTTAGAGTAGACAGGTCCAGGATTGGATGCCATGATTTGTCTTTTCTGGGTACCAGGAAAAGTCTGGAGTAGAAACCTTGTCCCTTTTCCTCTTCTGGTACCAGTTGAATAGCCCCCATGTTTAAGAGGGAAAGTACTTGTTTTTGAGCCTCTGCCCACTGATTTGGGGCAGGTCTGGCTACCCATTTGGTGTTGGCAATGTGTGGAAATGAAATCTGTATCCCTGGGACACTATATTTAAATCCCATTTGTCCTGGGTTATGAGTTCCCAGTTCTTTGCATGAAGAGCAATCTTTCCCCCAAAAGGGGTGGTCAAAAGATAAGTGCTTGGAAATTTTAAAAGGAAGTCATTGAGACTGTTTAACATAGGGGGGTGTCTTGTTATTCCCAGTTTTGGATGTGGAGGCTTCCCACTGCTTAGTTCTGAGAGTCGCCTGGGACTGAAACCTGGGGTTTTTGCTGTGTCTGGTTTTGATCTGGGAGAACCTAGAAGGGACTGGAAAGGACCAATTCTTAGTGGCCAGTGCTTACTAAATCTCGGAGGTTGCACTTGTAAAAAATCTTTAACAGTTTGCATAGATTTAGCTTTATCTTCCAGTATTAAGAACTTTTTCAGCCTTATTGCCAAACAGGCAGTCCTGATTTAAAGGAGCATCCAACAATTTTACTTTAACATGATCAGACAAAGACTGCTCCTTAAGCCAAGCATGCCTTCTAAGCACAGACCCAGTAACAGCAGCTCTGCAAAAGGCCTCTAAAGAATCAAAACCATATTGCAAAGTATGTTTTCCAACTTGTTCAGCAGAATGCATTAAATCCTGTAAATCTTTATTTTCCACATGGTCAGGAATCAACATCATTTTCCGTTTAAGCAGTCCAATAATATGTTGCTGATATTTTAACATATGAAATTGGCAGTTTAAAGCTCTGATCGCCAAGGTTGCAGAAGTATAAATCTTTTTACCCCATCTATCCAGTGCCCTGGAGTCTCTATCAGAAGGGGTAGGATTTTTAGCAGTAGAAGCCTTAATACCCTTGGGCCCTTGAGAAATAGTCTCTGGATCTGCAACAGGATTTTTAAAAAGGAACTTGTGGGACTCATGAACCCTGTAGTATCTGTCAGGTTTACTAGGAGCCGGAGGCAGGGAATCAGGGGCCAAACTGGATTCCGAGAACATATCATCAACAATGTCTAGTACAGGAGGTATAGCCAAGGGCCTATGCTGGGGTAGAAGGAGGAAATCCCTAAGCCTCGTTTTTGAATCAGAAAATTCCTGGCTTTCCCAGTGGAAATGTAGTTTCCCCAAAAGAAAAATCATCAGAAGGGGAAGCAAAGGGAATAGAATCCTCTGCATCAGAATCCTCATATGTAGTTATGGACAAATCCAGGTCATCAGAAGAGTCAGAAGAAACAGAATCCTGATCAGAAGAGTCATAATCAACCTCAGCCCTAGGCCTCTTGGGGGAGGGGGGGGTGTTGACCTCCCCTGATTAGAATTATTAGATCTTCAGCCATTTTTAGCATTTGTTTTTTAGGCACAGGGGCCTGAGCATGTGGCCTGGGCATCAGTTTTTTAGACACAGATCAAGATTTAGGCCTTAGTAATGAAGGAGGCATTGATTTAATATGCAAGTCTGTAGGTCTAAATACACCCTCAGAAGTCAGTGCCAGCACAGCGGCTCCAGACCCATCCAAGGTAGAGACATCCGAGGGTTCCATAGCTGAAGTATCTCACGGCATACTGGACTCTGAATGGGTCTCAGTAGAGGCCTGCGAATCAGAAGTAGCGGGTATCAAGGGCTGCGAAAGCGCCTCACTGAGCACCGGTGAACTGGCGACTGGCTTAGGAGAAGCGTTGTCGGCAGTTTTGGACCTCGGCGGCCTGTCTCTGTCTTTATTTTTGCATTTTTTCAGAATCCCGGTAGTCGGATGGCTAACCAACGACATTTCTGGATAATTAAACCGAGAACCGAAATATTTAGAGGCAAAAATATACCGATAAGGGATAATGCGCTGATTAAATAAAGCACAAAACCGACAGCAAGGTACGTCGTGGTCAGGGCCTACGCAAAGAATACAGTACGAATGAAAATCTTTATGAGGTATTTGCTTTCCACAAGTAATGCAATTATTAACTTTTACTGATATCGGTAAGGAGCAAGAAAAAGTTTCCCCAACGGGGTACTTAGCTTTAAGTTGAAGACTTCGGTCCTGAAACTCGAAAACAAAAATTTCAGGAGTTGGCCGACCGGCACTTGCAAACTGCTTCATCTTCGGGCACCGCACGGCAAGAAAGACTGATGTAATGACGTCGGATGCATGTTTTATACCCCTGACGTCATGGAAGAAGGGACAGCAACTGACGCAGGACCCAAGACTTTGTTAATCAGGCCGACTGAGGGCAACCTGCAAGCAGATTACCCAAGTGTAATGATTGCAACAGTGAAACATGAAGAACATCCACACCATATATGAAGGTTATAGCTCTGACATCACAGAGCTCTGGCTGCAAGAACTACTAACTGTAAAACAAGTGTTAGGACCACACCATATATGAAGGTTACAGCTCAGGCATCACAGAGCTCTGGCTGCAGGAACTAATAATAACAACTGCAATACACGTGTTATGACCACACCATATACGAAGGTTATAGCTCTGACATCACAGAGCTCTGGCTGCAAGAACTACTAACTGTAAAACAAGTGTTAGGACCACACCATATATGAAGGTTACAACTCAAGCATCACAGAGCTCTGGCTGCAGGAACTAATAATAACAACTGTAATACAGGTGTTAGGACCACACCATATACGAAAGTTATAGCTCTGACATCACAGAGCTCTGGCTGCAGGAACTACTAAGTCTAATACAGGTGTTAGGACCACACCATATACGAAGGTTATAGCTCTGACATAAGAGCTTTGGCTGCAGGAACTACTAACTGTAATACAGGTGTTAGGACCACACCATATACGTAAGTTATAACTCTGACATCACAGAGCTCTGGGTGCAGGAACTACTAACTGTAATACAGGTGTTAGGACCACACCATATATGAAGGATATAACTCTGACATCACAGAGCTCTGGCTGCAGAAACTAATAATAACTGCAATACAGGTGTGAGGACCACACCATACATGAAGGATATAACTCTGACATCACAGAGCTCTGGCTGCAGAAACTAATAATAACTGTAATACAGGTGTGAGGACCACACCATACACAAAGGTTATAGCTCTGACATCACAGAGCTCTGACTGCAGAAAGTGATAACTCTAATACAGGTGTTAGGACCACACCATATACAAAGGTTACAGCTCTGACTGCAGGAACTGATAACTGTAATACAGGTGTTAGGACCACACCATATACAAAGGTTATAGCTCTGACTGCAGGAACTGATAACTGTAATACAGGTGTTAGGACCACATTAGATACAAAGGTTATAGCTCTGACATCACAGAGCTCTGGCTGCAGGAACTACTATTAACTGTAATACAGGTGTTAGAACCACACCATATACAAAGGTTATATAAACACAGTTCTGGCTGCAGGAACTAATAATAACTGTAATACAGATGTTAGGATACACAAAGGTTATAGTTCTTACTATAGGAAGGTAGAGATGTGTATTATTATGGGTGTGCATCTACCCCCAATAGGAGATGTTTGAATTCCTCACTGTTGCAGCAGTGCAGAAGGGTCTATGGATTGTGCCCTTTCCCATTCACAGAAGGCATCTGATCCACCCTTTCTGGGAGAGTCAGTCAGGATATCCATCCATGCTAATGCCTTGCTTACTCAATGTCAGTAAAAACAAATGGACTGGCTTTCATTTGATCTTTGTCTGAATGCTTTTCATCCGCAAGACATACAGAGATGAACGTTCGAGCTTCACTACTTGAATATGGACCTTTTTTCTACTGCAGATGCAGAGCCTCTAAATTAAATTACATGATTATTTGTAATTCCTTCATTAAAGCCCCTTTATCAACCTCGTATAATTTCCATGCTTTCCCAAACTCTTTGGTATCGGCTACTGCTTGGAAAGTCTTTCTGACAGAATTCCCCTGCCCGGGATATAGTTCCACCTTAACACATTTACTTAATTAATTAATTAATTAATTAATTAATTATTTTATTGCCAGGTAAGTCTGCCAGGTTAAAGGAGATGCAGGTTCTCTACACAAAAAAACTTGCACAGTAATTTATCGTTTCTGTACTTGGTGATTACAAACTCAAAAGTAAAGCACTCAGTACATTTGCCAGGTGTTTTCTCTGGGTACTCTGACCAAGGTCTACATCTACTTCACTGTAAGGGCAGATAAGCAGTCAGTTCTCATATTACATAGTAAAACAGCGTCTTTGTTTCCTTTGTTAAGGACTTCACAAAGGTAAGGAATTTACCAAGCACTGCCTTTCTAAGTGGTTACCCGGGTGTACTGTCCGTTATGACAAACATGGTAAACTGCTGACTTCTCCAAAAGTACATTTTACCAGGTTTGCCAGCACATCCATAGCCTTTTTTTCCAGCCAGTATAACTAGATGATATTTAAGCTGCAGCTATTTGAGCTTCACTGAAAACGTTTGTAAAGCAATATAAAACGCATGAGACGAATCTAGGTCTTGAACTTCCTTTGGGTCCATAATGGTCAAAGCGTGTTCTGTTACAAAAGTCACCCAGAAAGTCTGGGCTGGAGACACCGTCCAAGCAGCTTATGCAGTAAGGCTTCCAAATATCACATAAAAAAAAATGGGTACATACCACTTCTACACCAATTAATGCTGTACAACATCAACCCTATGTATGACACTGTGGGTAGGAAGACGTCTTGAAAATATGAACTTTTGACAACAGGACTGGGAAGGAATGTTAAAATGAAGGCAGTGAGAAAACGTGTGTCTCACTGCTCCATTTTCAGATCATTTCTGTTTAATCGATTTACAATTTCAAAGCCTGCAAATACACATCATCTGCTGTAAGATGTAGACAAAACATTATCCTACTTTCTCTTGTGTTCGTACGGTCACTGGTAGCTACCAGGCCAGGAGAGCAATGAAGAGCCTACGGTTTGCTCCACAGATTGGATAATTAGCTGGGCTTAAACTGACCCACAAGGGCAGTTAACCTAGTACCAACCTATGAACCTAGCTCAATATCGCTCAATATCTCAAGTGGCATGGAGGACTGTCTGGTTAACTGAATTGCTCAGAGTTGCACATCAGGCATACAAAGGCCGTGGGAATCAAATCTTGGCTACAGAAAGCAACTCATTAACTGCTCATAGACTTAATCCTCTGTGTTAAGTGTCAGAGGTAACATCAATGACCAGTCTGCATTACAATCATAGATTAACTGGCACTATGGGCCAGTTGTAATAGCACTTTGTCGAACCTCAAAAAGAGACGCAGTCCTCACTTGGGTACAGCCAACAAGATCTACTCACGTGCCTTAAAAACTAAATAAATAATAATATTCAGTATCTTAAGGACCTTGGCATCATTAGTACAGATCTTTCTTCTGACGCACATTGCAGAAAAATTTATAAAAACAGCTCCAAATGTAATGATAGCCTTCTAGGGAAGAGTGACCAGATGATACAATGAATACAGTGTTACTCTTTGTATGTATTCAACAGCGTGTACTAAAAGACTCCATGAGCCCAGAGCAATTTTACAAGAATGATTTGCTCAGTTTAGTCTTTGACTTAACAGACTGGAGAAAGTACAGTTTTGTACCTACCATAAATGTAGATGTCCGATAGGAATGCATCTGCAGTCCTTACAAATGGGTTGTCCTGTCGTCAGGCAGCCCTTCGGTCGGCCGGATTCCAAAGTCTGGGTCTGGCCTCGGCTGGTGTCGCACTTCACCCGACGTCATAGCTGCAGTTCTTCGGGTATGAAGGCATCAGCCGACGCCATTTTCCTCAGTGTTTCTTGCCCCAGATGCCAGGTGCCCTCTTGGAAGGCTAAATTTGGATAAATGCCAATGTTTCCAAATAGTAGAGAGCAAACACAAAAATAAGCATGTATGTACATATATACAAACAAATACACCATAATAGATCCCCCCCCAGCTAGCTATAAGATGGGCAAATACCCTAGGAGTACCACAGAGGGAAGGCGGGTGGGTAATCCTGACTGCAGATGCATTCCTATCGGACATCTACATTTATGGTAGGTACAAAACTGTACTATGTCCTTCAAGGATGCATCTGCAGTCCTTACAAATGGGTAGAATACCATAGCCAAACTAGCGGAGGAGGAAGAAGAGATTATGGTGTAGTTAGGATCCCTTGCAAAACAGCAGTGGCAAACCCTGCTCGGGATCTAGAGTATAAAGGTAAATTATAATGCTTGGCAAATGTATGCACGGAGGTCCAAGTAGCAGCCTCTATAATGTCCTTGGTAGCCACTCCTCGTAAGAAAGCTGTGGTAGTGGCCGTAGCCCTTGTAGAGTGAGGCCTGATGTTCTCTGGAGTTTTCTTTCCATGATAGGAGTAACAAAATCTAATGCAATTTCCTATCCACTTGGAGATTGTCTGTTTTGAAATTGCTTTTCCTTCCCTTCCTGTTGCATATGCTACCAGTAGCTGGTCAGTTTTTCTATTGCCCTTGGTTCTGTCCAGGTAGTAGCGTAACTGTCTATGTACATCCAAGGTATGCAACAGTCTTTCTCCCCTATTCTGTGGGTTGGGGAAGAATGTAGGTAGGTGGATAGCCTGATTTAAAGATACTCTGGATACCACCTTGGGCATAAATGTAGGATTTGTTCTCATGGACACTCTATCTTGATGGAAGATCAGGAAGGGTTGCACTGCCATTAATGCCTGTAGTTCAGATACCCTTCTTGCTGAAGTGATTGCCAGCAGGAAAGCAGTCTTCCATGATAAGTATTGTAATTCTGCTGTTGCTGCTGGTTCGAAAGGAGGAAGTGTCAATTTTTCTAGCACAAAGTTCAAGTCCCATGCTGGCAATGGTGGTTTCCTAGGAGGTTTTACATTTTTAATTCCTCTCAGAAACTGCCTGAGCAGAGGATGCGAGAAGACAGGAGGATCTGAGCTGTATTCTGCTGAAATAGCTGATGCATGTATCTTGATGGAAGAATAGGACAGGCCTGTGTGGAAGAGCTCTGCCAAGTATTCCAGGATGCTGGCTATGTTTACCTGTGACACATCTTCTCCCTTTGCAGTACTTCAAATGAGATATCTTTTCCATTTTGCTGCATAATTTTTCCTTGCTGAGGGTCTGCGAGCCTCAAGGATAATGTCTTTAACCCTTTGTGATAAATTTGGGTTAATTGATGTTATGTAATGTTCCAGGCAGTCAGCTGCAGAGTTTTCAGGCTTGGATGCAGGATGTTGTAGTTGTTCTGTGTTAACAGCAATGGAACCAGGGGTAGTGTCCATATTTGTTCCCGAGACATGCTCCTTAGTAATGGGTACCAATGTTGTCTTGGCCAGTCTGGAGCTATCAGGATGATCCTTGGACGGTTCTCTTTGATCTTCAATAGCACCTTGTGCATCAAAGGAAGTGGTGGGAATGCATATGCTGTCAGGTTTTCCCAACTGAAAGATAGGGAGTCCACCTTCCAAGCAAGTGGGTGGTACATCCTTGTGCAGAATTTCTTTAGCTGGTGATTTTGTGGGGATGCAAATAAGTCTATTTGTGGGAGTCCCCATTTCCTTGTAATGTCTTTGAAGATGTCCGGATGTAGCATCCATTCGTGTGCATCTGTGGTAGTCCTGCTTAATATGTCTGCTAGAACGTTTTCTTTTCCCGGTACAAAAATTGCTTGTAACTGAATGTTGTAGCTCAGAGCCACGTTCCATAGGTCCAGTGCCATCCGGCATAGAGGGTATGAATGTGTGCCTCCCTGTTTGTTGATGTACCACATAACTGTTGTGTTGTCTGTCCTTATCATCAACTGACCTTCTCGGAGAAATGGTCTGAATGTCTGGATTGCCAATTTTACTGCCAGCATTTCCTTTAGATTTATGTGTAGGTGCAGCTGGTCTTGAGTCCATAAGCCTTGTATGCACCTGCCCAGCATGTGGGCCCCCCAACTGAGGTCTGAGGCGTCCGTCGTGATGGTTTGGCTTGGTTGAATGCTGTGGAAGTGCAATCCTGTGTTTGACTGACAGGCCTGAGCCCACCATAGGAACTCTTGCTTCAGGCATGGGAATATTGGAATTTTGGTTTCTAGGCTGTGCTTGTGTTGAGACCATAAATTCTTTAGGTACCACTGTAGCTTTCTCATATGCAGTCTGGCATGAGGGACCAGTATTATGCAGGATGCCATGAAGCCCAAGGCTTGCAGTACTTTTCTTGCTGTTAGATGGTTCTGCTTTGTTAATGCCAAGAAGTAGAGGGGTAGTTGCTCTTGCTTTTCTGCAGTTAGGAATGCCATTTGCTTTGATGTGTCCAGTTCTGCACCCAAAAAGGTTATTCTTTGGGATGGTATCAGCCTTGACTTTTTTATACTGACTGTATATCCCAGGGCTTGTAGCAGGTAAATGACTCTTTGTAAGTCTTCTGTTAGTTTGTTTTTGTTGTCCGCTTGTATCAGGCAGTCGTCCAGGTAGGGGTAAATTTGGATTCCCTGAAGCCTGCAATGAGCAATTACTGATGCCAGGCATTTCGTGAACACTCTGGGCGCAGTAGATAAGCCAAAGGGCAATGCTGAGAATTGATAATGCTCTGATCCTGCAAGAAATCTGAGGTATCTTCTGCAATTTGGTCGTATGGGGACGTACAGGTATGCCTCCTTGAGATCTAGAGTTACCAGCCAAGACTCCTTGCCCAGCATGGGAAGAAGCTGCTGTAGAGTCAGCATTTTGAATTTTGGAACAATGAGGAATGTGTTTAAAGCGGACAGGTCGAGAATAGGCCTCCAATTCTTCTCTTTTCTTGGTACCAGGAAGAGTCTGGAGTAAAATCCCTTTCCTTGTTCCATAGATGGTACCTTTTCCACAGCTCTCATCCTTAATAATTGAGATATTTGTTTTAGAGCTTCTGTCTTTTGATTTGGAGGCAGGTTTGGCATTCCTCTCTTCCCTGGTAGGGTATGGAAGTGGAACCTGTAGCCTTGGTCTATTGTCTGTAAAATCCACTTGTCTCTTGTGATGTAATGCCAGTTTATTGAGAATAAGGCTAGCCTTCTGCCTAAGGGTGCTTCTAGTTGTTCCCTGGTAGGCGGTGCCAGAGCCAAGTCACTGTGATTGTCCTGTTGCATTGGTGGTGGCTGTGTCTGTGCCTCGCTGGTTGTTACCCTGCCACTGGCGTCCCCTGTAGGCACCCCTGGATTGGTTTCTGCCTCTTGATCGCCTGTTCCTGCCTCTCTGTGCTTTAGAGGAGTCTGGAAAGGACCAATTTTTGGAGGGCCAATTCCTGCTAAACCTTGGAGGTTGGACCTGTAAGAAATCTTTTACTGTTTGTACAGATTTTGCCTTCTCCTCCATCTTCTTCAGTACCTGTTGTGCAGGAGAACCAAATAAATTGGCCTTGTCCATGGGAGCATCTAACAGTTTTGATTTGACATGGTCCGGTAAGGCCTGCTCTTTCAACCATGCATGCCTTCTGATAACTGTGCCAGTCATGGCTGATCTAAAGGAAGCCTCCAGTGCATCATAGCCGCATTTTAAAGAATGGTTACTAACTTGCTGAATGTTATGTACCATTTCCTGAACATACTTCTTATCAAAAGGTTCATCAGAGGACAGTTTTTTTAGTTAACTGGTCAAGCATATATTCTTGATATTGGATCATATGAAATTGACAGTTCAAGGCCCTAGCTGACAGAGTAGCAGAAGTGTAAACTTTTTTACCCCATCTCTCTAAGGATCTGGATTCCCTTTCAGAGGGGAGGGGATTTTTAGCAGAGGTAGTTGCTACAGCCTTAGGCCCCTGGGAGATAGTTTCGGGATCTGCAAAAGGAGCCTTGTATAAATGGTGATGCGTGTCCGGGACCCTGTAGTACCTATCGGGCTTAGCAGGGGCCAGAGGTAATGAATCAGGAGCAGTACAAGCATCATTAAATGCATCATCTACAACAGAAAGAACTGGAGGTATAGCTAAAGGCCTATGCTGTGGTAAATGCAAGAAGGTTCTAAGCCTTTTCCTGGAGTCTGAAAAATCTTGGCCCTGCCATTGAAATTGTTCCCTCATAGCATGCAAGGTTTCCCCAAAGGAAAATTCCTCAGGTGGAGAGGCAGAAGGGATGGACTCTTCAGCATCAGAGTCTTCATAAGGGGAATAAGGAGCCTCTGGAGGGTCTGTATTATCTGAATCATCAGAGGAATCATCTGTGGACACTGGCTCAGGGGGCTCTGCTCTAGGCCTCTTCTCTGGAGGTGGATGAGAGGCCCTGTCTGGATGAGGCTGGGATCCCCGGATTAAAGAAATAAGATCCTCTGCCAAAGAAAGCATTTGGGAACTAGAACTGGGCCTGTGAGTAGGGGTCTTAACAGGTACAGTTTTTGTAGCTTTAGCCCTGGCAAAGGCCTTAATGGACATGGCTGCAGGAGGCCTAGCAGCTCCACGTGCAGGAGTAGAAATATCCAAGGGAATAGTGTCTGATAATTCCTGAGAAATCGCAACAGCAGGTTGGATTTCCGAAGCCGATTCCACGAGGTTAGAAGAAGCCTCGGTGGAAGGCATGCTTTCGGCTGAAGGAAGAACTGCTTGCTCGGTTTCAGCCGAAACCGAGACACTCGCGGTTTGCTTGACCGTGGTTTCAGCCGAAACCGCGGACCTCGAGTGTCGGTCCTTTTCCTTGCGTTTTTTGGTTATTTGTGTAGTCGGAGGATCTGACGGCATCTTATAAGCAAAATCAGAGTCGAAAAACTGCTCAGCAAATTCCGACCGACGTCTAAGCGTCCGTCGGTTAAAAGAAGCACAGGCTAGACAAGCTGCCACGTCGTGGTCTGGGCCTAAACAAGGTAAGCAATAAGAGTGGAAATCTTTATGAGGTATTTGTTTCCCACAAGTTAAACAGTTATTCACTTTTTCTGACATCGGCTGAGGCAAGAAAGAGTCCCCAATGGGGTACTTAGCTTTTTAGAAGTCTTCGAAGTTGTATTCGGTAGTAGTAATCTCTGGTTCTGACCGACCGGCACTTGCGAACAGCTTCTGCTTCGGGCGCCACGCGGCAAGAAAGACTGAGGAAAATGGTGTCGGCTGATGCCTTTATACCCGAAGAACTGCAGCTATGACGTCGGGTGAAGTGCGACACCAGCCGAGGCCAGACCCAGACTTTGGAATCCGGCCGACCGAAGGGCTGCCTGACGACAGGACAACCCATTTGTAAGGACTGCAGATGCATCCTTGAAGGACATCTTACATGTTTATTCAGGCCATTACAGACTCTTTAAAAGTGACATGGTGTTCTTTAACATAAGATGAAGCACTGGCTTCAACCCTAAATTTACATTTTGCTAAACATGGTGCCCATCCACAAAAACAATACATTACTTTTTGCATATTGACAATGCTTCATCAGCGAATTAAAAAAAAGCATTACATATAACAGGAGTCAAGTTATGGAACTCTCTAAGAGAGGTGAGGAAGTCAACATAATTTTGTGTGTGTTAAAAACTACAATAGAACATTTCATCTTGAAATGATTTACTTGCCTGTATTGGTTACAGACTCGTGCGGTAGTGGTGCTGCGGTAGCGTTGTCGCCTCACAGTAAGACGTTGTCCTGTTCAATTCCCAGCTAGAGCATCTTCTGTGTGGAGACATGTGTGAATGGGCATACCTTCGTTGAAGGTTGTGCGTCAGGGCCGGCAACTCGGCACATAAAAATCTACTGCCAATCATTAGTGGACTGGAGTTCCGCTGTGGCGACCCCTAACCGGGAAAAGCCGAAGGACAACTCCATTGGTTACAGACTCGTTGGTGGTCCTCTAAAGGGCTTTGAGTTGAATTAGAAGCTTGAATTAAATGCAAGAGATACATAAACATACATGTGTGCTGCAGGAAACAGTTTACCCACCAAAATCCCCCTTGTCTTTTTTACCAGTTTTTATCTCAACATTTTTCAAATTGTCAGAACTAGAGATGTAACAGGTAATAGTGCATTAGGATACAAGAACATGCAAATATTCAACATGCAAAGTAGTCCTACTGAGTGAGGTCAAAGTCCTACATGTTTCTACAAACACAGCTCTATTCAGAGACCTATCATTATGGAAAAGCATCACAACTTTCGCATACGCATAGCCTGGGATGCAGGAAGTAACTATTTACATGCCTTCTGTTTCTTTTCTATTCTTGTTTTCCTTTATTTTGTCTAGAAATGGAAAAGCAGAAGAAGCAGTGTATTACTGGATGGGAGGAAGAATAATTAAGAAAGAAAGAAAACAGAGAGCAAACTGGAATAGCTTTGTGTGTTGAGTGATCCTAATATCTGCATCACACGCCCTGTCTTCCTGTAGCATTATGCCAGGTGCACAAAACTTTCATTTCTACTGACATTCTATGTAAAAGGTCACTTAATACTGTTAAACAAAGGCAAATGCTTACCTTTTTAACTAATAAGCAAATGTGGTGACCTTGGATTGAACGGCTATACATAGATGCACACGGGTCAACTCGTTCAACAACTATTTAAAAGAAAAAAGAAAAAAAACACAATTGTTAATGCCCATGAACAACCTGTGCTAGTAAATGCCTCCTGCAGTATGAGAGCAGGAAGGGAAGAAAGAACAACTAAATTAACAGCATACAGTAGACAAAACATTCTACAATAAAAAGAACAACTGAATTAACAGCATACGGTAGACAAAACATTCTACAATAGAAAGAACACCTAAATTAACAGCATACAGTAGACAAAACATTCTATAATTACCAAACTAAATTAACAGCATACAGTAGCAAAATATCCTACAATAGAAACAACAACTAAATTAACAGCATACAGTAGACAAAACATTCTACAATAGAAAGAACTAAATTAACAGCATACAGTAGACAATACATTCTGCAATAGAAAGAACTAAATTAACAGCATACAATAGACAAAACATTCTACAATAATTACCGAACTAAATTAACAGCATACAGTAGACAAAACATCCTACAATAGAAAGAACTAAATTAACAGCATACAGTAGACGAAACATTCTACAATAGAAAGAACTAAATTAACAGCATGCAGTAGACAATACATTCTAAAACAGAAAGAACTAAATTAACAGCATACAATAGACAAAACATTCTACAATAATTACCGAACTGAATTAACAGTATACAGTAGACAAAACATCCTACAATAAAAAGAACAACTAAATTAACAGCATACAGTAGACAAAACATTCTACAATAGAAAGAACACCTAAATTAACAGCATACAGTAGACAATACATTCTACAATAGAAAGAACTAAATTAACAGCATACAATAGACAAAACATTCTACAATAATTACCAAACTAAATTAACAGCATACAGTAAACAAAACATCATACAATAGAAAGAACTAAATTAACAGCACACAGTAGACAAAACATTCTACAATAGAAAGAACTAAATTAACAGCATACAGTAGATGAAACATTCTACAATAGAAAGAACTAAATTAACAGCATACAGTAGACAAAACATTCTACAATAATTACCTAACTAAATTAACAACATACAGTAGACAAAACATTCTACAATTATTACCTAACTAAATTAACAGCATACAGTAGACAAAACATTCTACAATAATAAGAACACCTAAATTAACAGCATACAGTAGACAAAACATTCTACAATAATTACCTAACTAAATTAACAGCATACAGTAGACAAAACATCCTAAAATAGAAATAACTAAATTAACAGCATACAGTAGACAAAAGAGAAAGAACAACTAAATTAACAGCATACAGTAGACAAAATATCCTAAAATAGAAACAGCAACTAAATTAACAGCATACAGTAGACAAAACATTCTACAATAGAAAGAACAGCTAAATTAACAGCATACAGTGGACAAAACATCCTGCAATAGAAAAAACTAAATTAACAGTATACAGTAGACAAAACATTCTAGAATTACAGAACTAAATTAACAGCATACAGTAGACAAAACATCCTATAATAGAAATAACAACTAAATTAATAGCATGCAGTAGACAAAACATTCGACAATGGAAAGAACTAAATTAACAGCATGCAATAGACAAAACATCCTACAATAGAAAGAACAACTAATTTAACAGCATACAGTAGACAAAACATCTTACAATAGAAAGAACTAAATTAACAGCATGCAGTAGACAAAACATTCTACAACAGAAAGAAAGTACAGTTGTGTACACTTACCATAAATGTAGATATTCGAGTATATTCACTGTTGCAGTCATCACATTTGGGTTATCTGCTTGCAGTAGCCCCTCAGTCGGCCTGATTATTCAAGTCTTGGGTCCTGCGTTAGTTGCTGTCTCATCCTCCATGACGTCAGGTAGTCAGGGGTACAAAGCATGCAGCCGATGCCATTACATCAGTTTTTCTTGCCATAGATGTCAGGTGCCCCCATAATGGGAAGCAATTATATACACATGGTTACACCTCCAACAAAAAAGCAAATACACCAAAAAGCTTTAAGCATAGTAAGCAAGAATAGAGGTATAGCCAATAGAAGTCAGGGGGCTGGAGAGGGGGTAACTAGGACTGCAACAATGAATACACTTGAACATCTACATTTATGGTAACTGTACTATGTTCTTCATGTTTCACTGTTGCAGTCATCACATTTGGGTAGATTCTAAAGCTAAGTATGGGAAAAGGAAATTAGATAGCATTAGGACCAGCTATAAGGTCCTCAAGACTGCAGTGGCAAAGCCAGTTCTGGATTTAGAGAAAAAGTACAGTTGTGTACACTTACCATAAATGTAGATGTTCGAGTGTATTCACTGCTGCAGTCATTCCATTTGGGTAATCTGCTGGCAGGTTGCCCTCAGTCAGCCTGAATTCCAAAGTCTTGGGTCCTGCTTCGGTTGCCGTCTCCTCTTCCATGACGTCAGGGGTATAAAACAGGCAGGCAAAACCTTCTTGCCCATCAAAAGCTGCTGCAGAGTCAACATTTTGAATTTTGGAACGTCCAGAAAAGTGTTTAGAATAGACAGGTCCAGTACTGGTCTCCAGGCTTTGTCCTGTCAGGGTACCAGTGGTAC
Organism: Protopterus annectens; assembly: GCF_019279795.1. NCBI lineage: Eukaryota > Metazoa > Chordata > Ceratodontiformes > Protopteridae > Protopterus > Protopterus annectens. The sequence continues at coordinate 4,692,342 of NC_056747.1, read as the reverse complement.
TCGCTGAATGGCCCCCATGTCCATGAGGGATGAAACTTGCTTTTGTGCCTCTGCCCATTGATTGTGTGGCAGGTCTGGCATGCCTCTTGCCTTTGGCAGGGTGTGAAAGTGGAACCTGTATCCCTGAGACACTATATTCAAGACCCATTTGTCCAGGGTGATCATGTGCCAGTTCTGTGAAAAAAGTGCCAGTTTTCCCCCTAAGGGAGCTTGTAAAAGGTAAGTGCTTGGTACTAGTAGAGGAAAGTCATTGGGACTGTTTCCTGTAAGGTTGAGATTTATCTTCTCCACTTTTGAAGGTAGAAGCATCCCATTGCTTAGGCCTGCATGAGCCTTGGGGCTCTGGGATCTGCCTCTAGGGCGTCTGTACCTGCCTCTTTGTGGCCTGTCTGACACTGGAAAGGACCAATTTTTTGAAGGCCAGTTCCTGCTAAATCTAGGTGGCTGTACCTGTAAAAAATCCTTAACTGTCTGCAAAGATTTCGCTTTATCCTCCAATTTCTTCAACACCTCTTCTGCCTTAACACCAAACAAAGTATCATGCTGTAATGGAGCATCTAATAATTTTGCTTTAACATGATCAGGCAGATTCTGTTCCTTTAACCAAGCATGCCTCCTAATCACAGAACCCGTTACAGCGGACCTACAAGAGGCCTCCAAAGAATCAAAACCACATTGCAAAGTATGTTTTCCCACTTGTTCAGCTGCATGCAATAAATCCAGCATTTCCTTGTTTTCAGGACATTCAGAGTTAGTCAACATTTTCTGTTTTAGTAGTGACATTAGGTATTGTTAATATTTAAGCATATGAAATTGACAATTTAAGGTCCTTACAGTCAAAGTAGCAGAAGTGTAAACTTTTTTCCCCCATCTGTCTAGTGCCCTTGAATCCCTATCAGAGGGGACAGAGTTTTTGGCAATGGAAGCTTTGACTCCCTTAGGACCCTGAGATATGGTTTCTGGGTCAGCAGCAGGGTTTTTATAAAGAAATTTATGGGAATCTGGGACCCTGCAGTATCTGTCTGGCTTAACCGGTGCAGGGTGTATAGAGTCTGGAGACAGGCTTAACCGGTGCAGGGTGTATAGAGTCTGGAGACAGGCCGGACTCTGAAAAAACATCATCTATAATGTCCAGAACAGGGGGAATAGCAAGGGGCCTGTGCTGAGGAAGTAAAGGAAAATCTCTGAGCCTTTTCTTAGATTCTGAGTAATCCTGGCTCTCCCAATGAAAGTGCTCCCTCGTGGTATGCAGGGTTTCCCCCAAAGGAGAAATCTTCTGGAGGAGAAGCTGAAGAAATAGATTCTTCAGCATCAGAATCCTCATAGGGAGGAAGGGAGTATTCCTGATCAGAGGAGGAATCAGAGGAAATGGAAACCTGATCTGAAGATTCATATTCTGTCTCTTGCCTAGGCCTCTTATCAGGAGGGGGATGGGAACCCCTGATCAAAGTAATAAGGTTTTCGGCCATTTTGAGCATTTGTTTTTTAGGCATGGAGAATGCTGTACTTGTTTCCTTGTCTTTAGAGCTGCTTTAGTTTTTGGCTTGGAAGCTGAAGATGGCTTTACATACAACTGAGTTGGTCTGAAAACACCCTCAGAAGCCGATGCCTGCACAGCGTCTCCGGACGCATCTGAGGGAATAGTTTCCGAGGATCCAATACCTTGAGTTTCCAGAGGCCCAGTTGGCTCCACGTGGGAGTCGGAAGCGGCCTGTGGCTCTGAGGTAGCGGGTGTCAGGGGCTGTGAACGCGCCTCACTGAGAACTGGTGAACCAAAGACAAGCTTAGCTGAAGCCTCGTCGTCGGTTTTGGACCTTGGATGCCTGTCCTTGTCTTTATCCTTGCGTTTTTTAGAAATTCCGGTCGTTGGTTGCTCCGACGGCATAGTATAATTGAATCTTTGGCCGAAGTAATGAAAGGCAAAATCGTACCGACGCTTTATAGTGCGTTGGTTAAATCTAGCACAAAACCGACAACAAGCAACATCGTGGTCAGGGCCTAGGCAAGGAATACAGTAAGAGTGAAAATCCTTATAAGGTATTTGCTTCCCACAAGAAATACAACTGTTAACTTTTTCTGTCGTCGGTCTGGAGCAAGAATAAAGTTTCCCCAATGGGGTACTTAGCTTTAATGAAGACTTCAGATCTGAAATTTGATTTCGAAAATCTCAGGAGTCGGCCGACCGGCACTTGCGAACTGCTTTTGCTTCGGGCACCGCGCGGCAAGACAGACTGAAGAAAATGGCGTCGGCTGCACCTTTTATACCCTTGGTGCACTGACGTCAGGGAAGAGATGACAGCAACTGATACTGGACCAGGACTTTGGAATTCAGGCTGACTGTGGGTAGCCTGCCAGTAGGATAACTCAAGAGTACTGACTGCAACAGTGAAGCACGATGAACATCTGGAGTTTATGAATTCCAGAAGTGTTGAGTGAAGGAGTTGGTACATGAGTAGTTTTCCCAGTTAATGGTGGGGTAGTTTAAATCGCCCATTATTAGGGTGTTTGGTTGAACCCTAATATTTTCCAGTACATCAAGAAAAGAGGAGTGGGAATCCTGGGGCATGGTGGGTGATCTGTAGCAAGCTACAATTTGGATTGTAGTTTTGCCCAGAGTTAGTTGCACTTGGATAACCTCAGATGCATTATGCTGAGCAACTAGCCTGGAGGTGTGGATATCCTTAATGAATATGGACACACCTCCGCCTTTGGTGTTCCGGCCCAGATTACATGGCCGAAAAGTGTGGTATGCGTTATAGCCTGGTAGTGCAGGGGTGCTCTCTGGAGCCTTGAACCAGGTCTCAAGTCACTGCACAGATATCGATGTTCTCCATTTTAAGGAGTGCCTTGAGTGAGTGCATTTTGAGATTTAGACTTCTAGCATTGAGTAGCATCACCCTCAGTTTTTGCTTGCCTGTTCCTGTTAGGGTGGTGAATTTGTCATTTGAACCTTGCCTAAAAAAGGCACTATAGGGGTGGCAAGAACCTTAGCCAGTATCCGGAATCCCAAGGGTGACAGGTGCAGGCCATCTCTGGCAAAGCATCGTGGTCTGTCGGCCATGACATCCCAGGCAGACAGATACTGGATCCCTTTAGAATGGCACCAAAAGCTTAGCCAATTGTTGAAGTCAATCATTTTGTCCTTGTACTGCAGCATCATTCTGGGTGATGGCAGAATGCTACTCAGGGCTAGGGTCATACCTGCCTTGGCTACAAGATCGGAGAGCTCTTCTATGTCTCTTTTCATGTAGTCCAGGGAGGTCCATCTCAGGTCGTTCACACCAACATGGACAATGACAGAGTCACATTTGGACTTGTTGTGGAGTGACCTAAGTGCGTGGGTTATGTGGTGGATCCTGGCACCCGACAGGCAGCTGACAGTAACCTTCTCCTTGTTTAGCCTGGTGAGTGGGACATCAGTGTGCCTGACTATAGAGTCACCTATGACTAGTGTGTTGGGTATGTTGTTTTGCCTTATTGGCTGTGGTTGAGTGGCACACTGAGTCTGTGGGCTATGTGTCATTTGGGTTGTGTTGGGGGGTGGAGGTTGCTTGCATTTCTGCTTTGGAGGTCTCTGTTGCTTGAGCAGATTATTATTGAGAGCCTCCGCAAATGTTTTTGTGTTTCTATGTGTGGATTTTGGTGCTGTAGATTTAGTGAGACTATGTGATGAGTGTGGTGTGGTGCAAGTGTTTACCTTCTCCTCTTGACTGGCAAGTTCAGTCTTGATTGGAGAGAGCTTTACCTCCAGTTTGGCTAGATAAGTTCATCTCTCACAGGTTGTAGTGTTGGGTGGTAGGAGGAGAAGGTTGTCTGTGTACATGAGGCAATTTCTACATTGCCCCAAGATGCCCAGATTCATCAGATAGACAGGAGAGAACACTGGGAGCTGACCCTTGGACATGACTGAATAAAAAAAATATTTTCCTCTAGATAAGTGAGGAAAGTGAGTACAAGAGCTGTAAGTACCAAAACTGTTTTCCTCTAGGTAATGAGGAAGGTTGAGTGCTGTAGTAATTAGTAGGTTATTTAGTGCTTACAAGTTCTGAACAAGTGCTGATCACGAATAAGCAAATTCAAGTGCTAAAACTAAGAATCTGTATCTGGACTAAACTAGTTACAGGAAAGGGGGGAAACAAGTGCAAGTGTGGGCTTTTAAATCAGAAAGTTGAGAGAGATGGAAAAACTGTCCAAACGGCCAATAACTACAATTTCTGGGCCAGACCACTCCTTATGTGGTAGATAGGTTACCTAGTGCTTACCACTCCCACTGATAAGCTAGAAGGCTTCCCTCCAACACAGAAAGCTTGGGGGGGGGGGGCGCTCAGAAGCTTACATACAGTCCTGGATACAGCAAATCTGAATCTGAACTACACTAGTTACAGGAAAGGTATATATATATATATATATATATATATATATATATATATATATATATATATATATACATATACATACACAGAAAAGTAGCTAAAACAGCAGTCAAAACAATTCAAATGCAGTGCAAGCTAGCACACTTGAGTATGTAGCAATGTTAGACCAAACAGCTTAAAAAATGGAATTAAATTAAAAATGACTAAAAACAAGTGCAGAAGGAGTCTATTAGGTAGAATGAGGTAAAGAGATGGGACTGGAGGGAGTGCCCCAGATCAAATCTACAGTGGGGGCGGGCAACTGCAAAAGCCTCCAAATTTAAACAACAACACAGGAATAGGGAGGGTGGGTATGGGAAAACCAACACCTTCAGCAAAGATCTGCTCAGTCCTGTGTTCTACCCAATGCCCCAGCCTTCACTCAGTCCTGTGTTCTGCCCAATGCCCCGGCCTTCACTCAGTCCTGTGTTCTGCCCAACGCCCAAGCCTTCACTCAGCCCAGTGTTCTACCCAAAGCCCCAGCCTTCACTCAGTCCGGTGTTCTGCCCAATGCCCCAGCCTTCACTCAGCCTGGTGTTCTGCCCAACGCCTCAGCCTTCACTCAGTCCTGTGTTCTGCCCAATGCCCCAGCCTTCACTCAGTCCTGTGTTTTGCCCAGCGTCCCAGCCTTCACTCAGTCCTGTGTTCTGCCCAATGCCCCCAGCCTTCACTAAGCCCTGTGTTCTGACCAGTGTCCCAGCCTTCACTCAGCCCGGTGTTCTGCCCAGCACCCCAGCCTTCACTCAGTCCTGTGTTCTGTCCAATCTCCCAGCTTTTACTCAGTCCTGTGTTCTGCCTAATACTTTAATCAACTGGAACCAGCTACTTCAGATACTCATCCTGACTTAATACTTAACTGCTATACTACCATAAGAGGACATCACCAGAATGGTTTGGAGGGACAGGTAGTTCTTGTAGAGGATACCGCTACTCTGGAATCCATGTAAAACAAAGTTCATCCCTGTCCATATTCCAGGACATGGATGATCAATTCCTTATTTTATTTTTTAATTACCCCCCCTTTCACACTGCAATAACAAAACATACTCTCACACCTAAACTTCTTGGCTTGTAATCCACTGTATCAATTAAAATGTATCCCTACAACCTGCTTAACAAAATAATACAAGCTGCTGCACTCCTACACAATCAACAGCTTTTACCTAAAACTTTCAAATATATGTCCCAAACAGTAAAATGGCCAAAAACACGTCCCAAACAGTAAAATGGACAAAACACATGTCCCAAACAAACAGTAAAATGGACAAAACATGTCCCGAACAGTAAAATGGACAAAACACATGTTCATAGGTTCATAGGTTCATACTAGGCTATCTGCCCGAGGGCATTTACAAGCCTAGCCCATCGTTTTGTGGCTTACGCCACCCCTTTAGTATGGGGAACTATACCCATTATTTTGCTGTGCCTCTGTCGAGCAGTGACACTGAGGTAATCCCTGGGGTATATCTGCGATCTCCCATCCATTGGTCAAGATTTCTCTTGAACAAGGCCAGCGAGGTGCTCTGCCTCACATGTACCGGGATTTTGTTCCACAGCATAGGGAGTCTTTGGGTGATGAATCTATCCCTCCAGCACGTCTTATTAATAGCCGTGTCGAGGTTTAAGTCTCCCGCCCTTGTGGCTCTGATGGATCTAGATTTTTTGAGGTGAAGCATATTCATCAAATCTGGGTTTGACATGGCCTTGTATGTTAGGCAAAGGTCACCTCTGAGCAAGCGGTAAGCGACTGAATAGAGCTGGAGTTCTTTCAGTCGGGCAGCATAGGACAGATTTTTGAGACCCTTTATCCTTTTGGTGAGGAACTTTTGTGGCCTCTCCAGCTGCTGCAAGTGTCGGGTCAGATACATTCCGAATGGGGCATTGTACTCAATCATTGGTCTGATGAGTGATGAGTAAAGGGAGACTATGACCTCCCTTGATCTAGATGAGAATCCCTTCATGATAAGGTGGGCAATGTAGAAGGTCTTCCTAACTACTTTAGCTACATGGGTGTCGAATAACAGACTACTATCTACCTGGGTCCCCAGGTCCCTGATAACTTCTTCTGTGCTCAGTGGATTGCCACCTATTTGGTAGCTAGGGGTAACCTTGTTTTTCCCGAAGGGTATGACTATGCATTTTTTGGCATTTAACTTTAGGCCGTGGCTCTGGCACCAGTTATCCGTTTCTGTGAGACCCTTCTGAAGGATATCTGTGTCAGATGTGTTTTCTACTATGGCGCCCAGTTTGCAGTCATCTGCAAACTTTGTCAGCCATAACCCTCCTGTGTTTGCTTGTACTTCAGAAAAGTAGATGCCAAACAAGAGTGGGCCCCAGGACTGAGCCCTGTGGGACACCACTTGTGACAGGCTTTGAGTCTGACATGGCGCCAGCAACTCTGACCCTGTGGTTTCTGTCACTCAGCCAGTTTGCAACCCATCTTGTGATGTATGGGTTAACATTTAAGCTGATGAGTTTTTCAATGATACCCGAGTGGGGTATTGTATCGAAGGCCTTAGCCAGATCGAGGTAGGCTGTATGGACTGCCTTTCCCTCATCAATGGCTTTGGTGACTGTTTCGAAAAAGTCAACCAAGTTTAAAAGGCATGATCTGCCTTTGACAAAGCCAAACTGGGTTGGATCCAAAGTCTGCAAATTCCCTATGTCTTTATTTATGAGGTCCATTATGATCCTCTCCATGGCTTTGCAGATAAGGCTTGCCAAGCTAATGGGCCGGTAATTTCCAGGGTCGGTGGAGGCACCGCCTTTGTGAAGTGGGACCACAGTTGCAGTGCGCCACTCCCTGGGTACGTATCCAGAGGTAAGACTTTGATTAAACAGCTGTCCTAACTGTGGGTTTAATTCCTCATTGAGTTCGTGGAGCACACAGCCAGGGACACCATCAGGTCCCATGGATGCTGTGTTTTTTGCTTTGGAGAGAGCAGTTCTCACTTGGGCGCTGGAGATATTTGGGGGGCTGCAATCGTTTGGTATAGATATCTCTCCTTTCCCAAACAAACAGTAAAATGGACAAAACACATGTCCCAAACAAACAGTAAAATGGACAAAACACATGTCCTGAACAGTAAAATGGACAAAACACATCCCAAACAAACAGTAAAATGGACAAAACACGTCCCAAACAGTAAAATGGACAAAACACATATCCCGAACAGTAAAATGGACAAAACACATGTCCCGAACAGTAAAATGGACAAAACACGTCTCAAACAAACAGTAAAATGGACAAAACACATGTCCCAAACAAACAGTAAAATGGACAAAACACATGTCCCGAAAAGTAAAATGGACAAAACACATATCCCAAACAGTAAAAGGGACAAAACACGTCCCAAACAGTAAAATGGACAAAACACGTCCCGAACAGTAAAATGGACAAAACACATGTCCCAAACAGTAAAATGGACAAAACACATGCCCCGAACAGTAAAATGGACAAAACACGACCCGAACAGTAAAATGGACAAAACACATGTCCCAAACAAACAGTAAAATGGACAAAACACGTCCCAAACAGTAAAATGGACAAAACACAGGTCCCAAACAACCAGTAAAATGGACAAAACACATGTCCCGAACAGTAAAATGGAATAAAAGACATTTCCACCATCTTTCACCCAACTCTTCTCAAGCTTTTCATTGCCAGGGATACTCAACTAACTCCTGAACCTAAACTTAACAGAGCTCAACCCTGCTTTGTGTTTCTCTAATGCTCCAGTGTAAAACTCCTCCATCCTACCCTCCTAAACAAATCAGGGCAATTTGAACACACACCATAAACTCTCCGACTACTGAGATGAAGCAGACATTCCTGAACTGTGCAATAAAAGAAGACAAACCCAACATGTTAGTAATAACAGAAACAAAGATTAAATAAAACTTAATGTCCCTCATCTATGATCAAAAATAACTACACCACATACTTAAAAAACAAAAAAACTTCCTATGGTAACACTAGAGGAGAAATAATGCTGCTCATTTAAAAGGACACAAGACTTTCACCATCGCTGATAAACCCACACCAGCGGTACTGGCAGTTTGCCTACATCGTTAGCAAATATCTCACTAGTCTAAAAAAATAGCCTTTATGTACTCCATTAGCCAGCATAAGCACCTTCAAAGAAACAACTAAAATTCTAGTCTTACAACAAAAAGTTATCATCAGGAACTAAACCAACATTTTAGCTGAGAATAATCTTACTTACTCACAACCCCCAATCAGACTAAACTCTCATTCTGTACGATTCCTTACTTGAACTAATCATAACAAATGTCCCACAGAATACAAAATCCAACCTCTCTCTTCCAAGCACAATAAGCAACCACCTCCCTTATAATGGCCAAACTAAACTCATTATATGGACAATCTGTAACGCTAAACAGGACAATGTAATTTATGAGGTACAGCAGGTAGACCCATCTCCTGTGTACAACTCAAGACAACCAAACCGCTGTTAAATCCATGCTGCTACAAAGACAAATCCCCCATAATTAAAGAGAGACTTCACAGACAAAATGCCCACGAGACCGCTCATCAGTGAAAGCCTTACTACAAAGCAGAAAAGGCATGGAAAATATGAAAAAAAGAACAAAATTGCTTAGAACCAGAATTTGTCTTTTGCACTTTAAAAGAACTGTAAGCTAGCAACAGCAGACACTACATCCACTCATGTGCAGAACAAACTCTCGCCACTCTCCCACAGGCTCAAGCAGTTCTGAAAAATAATCAGACACAGCCTTTTTTGAATCAACTCTTTGGGGCACAGGGCTAAAGCCTTGTCTGCGTAACAGGTGACAAGAATTTGAATACTGTCTTAGATGCTTGTACAAGCTGGTGAGGTATGATGGTGCTTTGAAAGCATGGCTGACACACCCATCCTTGTGAAGGTGGTAGCTCAGGTTTGCCACATGGGTGACTCATAGCAGCAGCACTTGGTGTTCACCCTGTAGTGCTCGATCCTAGTGAAGCCACAATGCCATATGCAAGTCACACATTAATCAGAAGCAAACTGAATATGCAGAGGCACACTGTCCCACTAATGGCACTATATAACAGAGCTTAGAAGAGCCAATGCAAGGGAAGAGGGTGCTCCATCAAGAAACACTTGTAGGCTACCACAAAAGATCAGCAAGCTGGCTTACTCCCTATCACCTGACTCTTGCTGTGGAATAGATAAGCTGACTGTGGATTCTCAAGCAGGAATGGAAGGGCCAGGGAACTTCTGCCTCACCTAGTGATCCCAGCTCCAACTAAAGCAGACCAACTAGGCAATATGAGTGCAGGAAGAGGGGAAATAATTGTGATGCCCCTGCACTGGCCAAGTAATCAAGGAGCCTCAATCCTCACAACTGGCAATGGCTAGGGGACGTACATACTGGGAGGATGACAAGTACACACACAGTAAAGTACAATTTAATTTAAGAGCACACAGATACCACAGTCAGTCCGGGGCTGGTTTCTCCCTATTTCTCCAGATCCTCAATAAGACTCCCCACTGGCACTTCTATAGGGTTGTGATCTCACCTGAGTGGCCAAACGAAAACCTTCAGCGCCCTCTCTGTCCAACCAGTGCTTAGTGTCCCTGCCCAAGTAGCTGACACACACACACATTTCTGGGAAAGGCTGGCACAGGTTTACTAGCTGTGCCCCAATCTGTCCCGACTATAAGGTAGTTTCCACTGCCATCAACCACTCTTTTTCAGTTACTTAAGGCCCTTAACAAAGGTTGTCCAATCCTACTGTGTAAATTTACTCAGTCCAAATGGTAGTCTGACCAAAAGCAATGCTATTTAGGAGTGGCTGTACAGTGTCACCAAATACATATGCGAGTACGCTAAGAGCTTAAACATGTCTCACAAATATCAGCCACAAAGACAGGTTTGAATATAATTAATAATAAAAGAACAAGACAATACTCAGTACACACACACTGTTACGTCAGAGTTCAAAATCACAGGAAATATTCTAAACAACACTGCAGCACAACCTCAAATACATACAGAAAACATCTAAACTAAACTTTACTATATTCCTAACTATATCTAAAAGCGTTACTATGCCCTAAGAAGTTACCCACAGCATGGCTAGTGCAGAAGGTGGTGATGAGTGGATGTTCTTGCTAGGTCCAACACAAAATACAAAATGCCCAATCTCTCTCTCTCTATCTGAGAGAGTTCTTAATTAATTAATTTATTTATTGACATTTGGAAAGTCAACTGGATCAGTGATCGATTTTCAGTGAAGGCCTAGGGAGAAAAGTTTCAAATACAGTTACAAAGAAATGGCATAACATTGTAGCAGCAAGTACGTACAGCGTATAAAAATAAGCTGAACTATAGTTACAATGAAACAACACAGAAAATTACATAAGTTCCACAAAAAACAGTTACAAAGAATACTGAGACACTATATCATCAGCTATACAGAATAAATATCAATTACAGAAGATACATACAGAATATATTCACTGGATTTTTTTGTCAGACAGACAATTATAAGAACAGGGTTATTCTACTAAGCTGTTATAGTCCAAGTAGCTTACAATGGAGTAAGTCGAGAACTAAGCAATAAAATACAAAAAATCGGAGGGTGAAAATTAAGGATTATTATTGGGTAGTTTCTAGTGAAAGTAATGTAGTCATGGTGGTTTAGGCCAGTTGTTGCAGGAGCACATAAGATTATCAAGGTAATGGGACTTTAGTGCAATTTTGAAAGCTTTGATGGTCTATTTGAGTAATAGAAGCGGGTAGAGCATTCCAAAGTTTGGCAATGGAGAAGGAATAAAGGCTCTGTCCTGCATGTTTATTGGGTTTTAATATGCTTAGGAGAGGTTTAGTTGAAGACCTGAGAAGTCGTGTTGGGGTGTATGTTTGTAGCAAGGTCTGAAGAGAGGGGCAATAATTAGGGTTATACAGTAGTTTAAGGTTAAAGTAATATTAAATATTACTGCAGGGTTAGCTTGGATGACATCACTTTTTGTCACCTGACTTCAGTTCCCAGGCTAAACCCCCCATTGTAGCATTTGACATCTCCTTGTGAAAAATACATCTCTCTCAGATGATTGCCGATCTTGGAAGTCATAAAACAATAAAAAATTTACATTTTAAACCTAGTAATTACTTCTCTTTTAAGGCAATACAAAAACTTCTAGCTCTAGACATTGTCTGCTATACTGAAACCGAGAGAAAACTTTTACAGCACAATCGTAAAACAATTTAATTTCAACTTATTTTCCTGAAGTTTTGCAAGTTAACCTTTTATGTCACAGTTTCTACTGTTAAAATGTACACAGTTGCACAATTACAACAGTTTAAACATATTTCTATTCTAAGCCAGCAGGGGCATGCTGTGATTACATTTTAGCTCAGTACATAACATACAGTTCTGTGTAAATCATATCAATATTCACGAATGATACAGAATTATTTACAAAATTCCAGATAGCTGCGCTGGCAGTGTGACAATAATTAAAACAATAATAACAAATAGCCTAGTCTAACAAAGACAACAACAAATCTTTCTTTGATGTTAACCACTCCACTCCACTGACAACATCACCTCCCAAATGCACCCCATTCCTGACCTCCAAATCCTATAACTCAGCATGTTCCCCCTGACATTACATATACATCTACATTCTATTTTAAAGCAATGACAGACACCATAAAGAAAATCCTGAAAAAGTTAGATCTTAACTCGTTAACTACAAGTACAGTCACATGCCACCACTGTGCTTAAACCCGAGTGCTCTCTGAGACACTTGAAATTGCATGCTGCTACACCCGAGTGCCTTCCACAAGCGTGAATAACTTTATTCTCATATTTTAGCTCCACTTTTAAAAAATAACTTGAAAAAGTATCTGAACTTTGTCAGTTACCTCCTTACCTTTTCAGCACGGCGTTGCCAGGTGGTCGTATTTGAACTTTTTTGAGAAAACCGGCTTGCCGTACACCTTGCATTATCTTGCGATCACAGCAAGCCAATTCTGTAGCCAGGACTGTATCTAACTACTGTGTGCGTGCATGTGTCAAAAGCTCTGGCTGTGTGTTAAAATCATATTTTTTTAAATGTTAAAAAGAAAAAATGGCTTAAATGTAGCACTAACTGCAATGTCAGTACTGTAACAAAGATCGTATCTTTCATAACTTATCAATATCGGCACTGTATGTAATTCACTGCATGGATCGTGCCTAATAACTGGCAACTTCTTTGTTCGAAAATCACAAAGAGAGTGATGGTACTTACTTAAATATTTCTCTAATTCTCTTGATAAGTTAGAATAAGAGGCTTTACACCATCCTGCACTGTCTGAACAAGAAGTACAAAACTCTTATGTATGGTATTATTGACTGAATGTAATCTTTATTAACTTAGAAAAAAAAAAAAATTAATGCCAAGGGCACAACAAAAAATAAGTCAAAATCAAGGATATACTGCAAAATTGTGGACATTTTTTTTTCTTTTCTTAAGATTTATGTAAACTTGTATTCTAACTTCCTGGAGCTTTTCTCCTCAGGTGTCCACTGAAAACGGGCTTTCAGCTCAGTTGGAACAACCCGGTTAACAAATGTCAAATAAATAAGTTGAGAAGTGTAGACATTCCTGATATTTCAAGGAAAACACCTGTAGAGTAAACAAATAAACCTCCCAAGACAAATCTTGGGAAATGTTGCAAACACTCTAGCTGTATTGGGGGTCAGATTCCAAGTGTGTAAAAGAAAAATAATATTACAGTCAAGCTTGTTTCAGAAAATTGCATTCCACTTACATTTGAGACATTTCTGCTGGACTGCTTGCAAGAAAATACAGTTTTGTACCTACCATAAATGTAGATGTTCGAGTGTATTCACTGCTGCAATCATTACACTTGGGTTATCCTGCCATCAGGTGGTCCCGCAGTCGGCCAGAGTTCCAAAGTCTTGGTCCGGCGTCGGTTGCTGTCGCTTCTTCCCTGACGTCAGTGCGCCAGGGGTATATAAGATGCAGTCAACGCCATTTTCTTCAGTTTTTCTTGCCCCAGATGTCAGGTGCCCCAAATAGGTAAGCAATATATATTGCTAATGACATATACATAAAAAATTAAAAACAATGCCTTCAGTTACAAGCAAATACACCACAAAGGTTGTATAGGATAGAAAGGTATAGATAAGTCCCAGCTAAGAAGAGGGGTTGGAGGGAGGGTAACCTGGGCTGCAGCAGTGAATATACTCGAACATCTACATTTATGGTAGGTACAAAACTGTACTATGTTCATCATGTTTCACTGCTGCAGTCATTACACTTGGGTAGAATCCCAAAGCTGAGGTAGGGTGGCTGGGTCTATAAAGTATTCGGGGTGGCTATGAGGCCCTGCAGAACTGCAGTGGCAAAGCCAGCTCTGGATTTAGAGTAAAGAGGCAAGTGGTAATGCTTGGTAAATGTGTGCACTGAACTCCAAGTTGCAGCTTCCAAAATGTCCTTGGTAGGTACTCCTCTAAGGCAGGCAGTTGAAGTGGCTGTTGCCCTGGTGGAATGTGACCTAATGTTGCTAGATACAGTTTTTCCATGCTGTGTGTAGCAGAAATGGATACAGTGTCCTATCCACTTTGAAATGGTCTGTTTCGAAATAGCCTTTCCCTGTGATCCTGCAGCATATGCTACAAACAATTGCTCAGTTTTCGTGAAAGCTTTTGTTTTGTCCAAGTAGAAGCGTAACTGCCTGTGCACGTCCAATGACTGCAGTAGTTTCTCCCCTTTATTCTGGGGATTTGGATAAAATGCTGCCAAGTGAATAGTTTGGTTAAGAGACACACTGGATACCACCTTTGGCATAAATGTAGGGTTTGTTCTTAAGGAAACCCTGTCCTGATGAAAAATGATGAAAGGTTCCACTGCCATTAGTGCCTGTAACTCTGAGACTCTTCATGCTGAGGTTATTGCCAGAAACAGAGCAGTTTTCCATGATACATGTTTTAATTCTGCTGAATTGGCTAGCTCAAAAGGAGGTAAAGTTAGTTTTTCCAAGACAAAGTTGAGGTCCCAAGTTGGTGTTGGTGCTCTCCAGGGCGGTCTTATGTTTTTAGCCCCTCTGAGGTACTGTTTTAATAATGGATGAGAGAAAATAGGAGGATCCGTGTTGTAATGAGCTGAGATGGCAGAGTCGTGGATCTTAATGTATGAAAAGGATAGGCCGTTGTTCAGCATCTCAGTTAAGTATTGTAATATCTGAGGAATATTTGCAACAAGAGGGTCAAAGCTTTGAGCCTGGTTCCAGGCACAGAATCTCTTCCACTTTTCTGAATAGAATTTCCTGGTGCTGGGCCTCCTGGCCTCCAAAATGACCTACATAACAGCTTTAGAGAGAAGCCCCCATTGTTGTGGTCTGCAAGATCCTTGGGGCTGAGATCTGCCTCTTGGACGTCTGCATCTGCCTCTTTGTGGTCTGTCTGACACTGGAAAGGACCAATTTTATGAAGGCCAATTTCTGCTAAATCGAGGTGGCTGAACCTGTAAGAAATCCTTCACTGTTTGCATAGATTTTGCCTTACCCTCCATTTTCTTTAATACCTCTTCTGCCTTAACACCAAACAAGATATCATGCTGTAAAGGAGCATCCAATAATTTTGCCTTAACATGATCAGGTAAACCTTGTTCTTTTAACCAAGCATGCCTTCGAATCACAGATCCTGTAACTGCGGCTCTACAAGAAGCCTCCAATGAATCAAAACCACATTGCAGAGTATGTTTTCCCACTTGTTCAACTGCATGCAACAAATCCTGCATTTCCTTATAGTCAGGACTTTCTGAGCTTGTAAGCATTTTCTGTTTTAACAGAGACATTAAATACTGCTGGTATTTAAGCATGTGGAACTGGCAATTTAAGGCCCTTACTGCTAAAGTTGCAGAAGTGTAAACTTTCTCCCCCCATCTATCTAAAGCTCTAGAATCCCTGTCGGAGGGAACTGGATTTTCAGTAGTGGAAGCCTTTACCCCTTTGGGACCCTGGGAAATAGTTTCTGGGTCAGCAGCAGGGTTTTTATAAAGAAATTTGTGAGAGTCAGGGACTCTGTAGTACCTATCTGGCTTGACTGGTGCTGGGGGCAAAGAGTCAGGGGTTAAACTGGATTCAGAGAACACATCATCCACAACATCTAACACAGGCGGAATAGCAAGGGGCTTGTGCTGAGGCAATAAAAGAAAATCTGAGCCTTTTCTTGGATTCTGAATAATCCTGGCTCTCCCAATGGAAATGCTCCCTCATGGTATGTAAAGTTTCCCCAAAAGAGTAATCCTCAGGAGGAGAGGCTGAAGGGATTGATACTTCAGCATCAGAGTCCTCATAGGGGGGGTAGAGAGTATCCCTGGTCTGAAGAGGAATCAGAGGAAATGGAAACCTGGTCAGAGGAATCATAGTCTGTATCCTGCCTAGGCCTTTTATCAGGAGGGGGATGGGAACCCCTGATCAGAGTAATTAGGTCTTCAGCCATTTTGAGCATCTGTTTTTTAGGCATGGAGGCCTGTCCAGGTGAATGCTGTACTTATTTCTTTGTCTTTAATGGAGTTTTAGACTTGGTTGTTGTTTTGATGGTAAGATGTGAAGGTCTGAAAACACCCTCAGAAGCCGATGCCTGCTCAGCGGCTCCGGACCCATCTGAGGGGTTAATTTCCGTAGGCCCAATACCTTGAGTTTACAGAGGCCTAGTAATCTCCACGTGGGAGTCGGAGGTCACCTGTGGCTCTGAGGTAGCAGGTGTCAGGGGCTGTGAAAGTGCCTCACTGAGAACCAGCGACTGGCCTAGAAGAGGCTTCATCGTCAGTTTTGGAACTCGGATGCATGTCCTTATCTTTGTCTCTGCTGTTTTTTATGTATTCCGGTCATCGGTTGTTCTGACGGCATGGTATAATTGAACCTTCTGCCAAAATAATGGCGTGCAAAATCAAACCGACATTTAATAGTGCGCTTGTTAAATCTAACACAAAACCGACAACCAGTGACGTTGTGGTCTGGGCCTAGGCATGGAATACAGTAGGAATGAAAATCTTTATGAGGTATTTGCTTCCCACAAGAAATGCAATTATTAGCTTTTACTGACATCGGTCTGAGGCAAGAAAAAGTTTCCCCAACGGGGTACTTAGCTTTACAGAAGACTTTGGTTCTGAAATTCGAATTTGAAAATCTCAGGAGTCGGCCGACCGGCACTTGCGAACTGCTTTTGCTTCGGGCACCGCACGGCAAGAAAGACTGAAGAAAATGGCATCGGTTGCATCTTATATACCCCTGGCGCACTGACATCAGGGAAGAAGCGACAACAACCGACGCCGGACCAAGACTTTGGAACTCTGGCCGACTGCGGGACCGCCTGACGGCAGGATAACCCAAGTGTAATGACTGCAGCAGTGAAACACGATGAACATCTTCTCCCGGTTATTCTTGGCACATTTTGTAGTCATATCTGAAAGGAGGAGGCTGAACAGTATTACAAAGCCCCATGTTTACATGCCATTTCATGTCTTTTCTCCAAGGATAAAGGAATCTCCTAGTCAGAAAGATTCACCTAATGTCTCATTAAACCTGCGATTAAGGTGCAAGTGAAGCTTGTCAAATGATAACTTGTTTTGGTATCAGCTACAGACTTCTCAATCACTTGTCTTCAGACATGCATTTTCAGAAGTAAAAGAAATCAATCACTTATAATTATTAAGTTTATTTCACCACCCTTTGTCTCTTTTTCTTGTAGGATTACTTACACTTCTATATGGTGGTACAGCCCTATGGTACCAGATTCATAAATGAATGAACAAGCTTGCATTTGCGGTTATGACTGAAGTACCAAAGTGCCTATTGATTTTACTGTAAGAAACTGCTGTTTAGGTTAGTAACAAGCAGGTTTCTACAGTTTTGACACGGTATCTATTTATTTAGGTCTTTTCATTTGATAGGGAAAAATATGTTTTTCTTTACAGGGTGCCTAGCTGCATGTGTAGACAATGTTCCAATATCAAGGACAAGTTTTAAATATTAATCTAATTCACTTAAAAAGTTAATGGAGCAGCAAGTTTTGTACAAGTATGCATGTTCTGAATTTGAACAGTAATGTGTGCCATTGTTGTCCTACTTAAATCCTCACTAATGAAAATAACAAATTTTACAAGGGAAGGGGGAATACAACATTGGTACTGTAATGTTCTGTACAAATTTTACAAGGGAAGGGGGAATACAACATCGGTACTGTAATGTTCTGTACAAATTTTACAAGGGAAGGGGGAATACAACATTGGTACTGTAATGTTCTGTACAAATTTTACAAGGGAAGGGGGCAATACAACATTGGTACTGTAATGTTCTGTACAAATTTTACAAGGGAAGGGGCAATACAACATTGGTACTGTAATGTTCTGTACAAATTTTACAAGGGAAGGGGCAATACAACATTGGTACTGTAATGTTCTGTACAAATTTTACAAGGGAAGGGGGGATACAACATCGGTACTGTAATGTTCTGTACAAATTTTACAAGGGAAGGGGGGATACAACATCGGTACTGTAATGTTCTGTACAAATTTTACAAGGGAAGAGGGAATACAACATTGGTACTGTAATGTTCTGTACAAATTTTACAAGGGAAGGGGGAATACAACATTGGTACTGTAATGTTCTGTACAAATTTTACAAGGGAAGGGGGAATACAACATTGGTACTGTAATGTTCTGTACAAATTTTACAAGGGAAGGGGGCAATACAACATCGGTACTGTAATGTTCTGTACAAATTTTACAAGGGAAGGGGCAATACAACATCGGTACTGTAATGTTCTGTACAAATTTTACAAGGGAAGGGGGAATACAACATTGGTACTGTAATGTTCTGTACAAATTTTACAAGGGAAGGGGGAATACAACATTGGTACTGTAATGTTCTGTACAAATTTTACAAGGGAAGGGGAATACAACATTGGTACTGTAATGTTCTGTACAAATTTTACAAGGGAAGGGGGAATACAACATCGGTACTGTAATGTTCTGTACAAATTTTACAAGGGAAGGGGGAATACAACATCGGTACTGTAATGTTCTGTACAAATTTTACAAGGGAAGGGGGAATACAACATTGGTACTGTAATGTTCTGTACAAATTTTACAAGGGAAGGGGGGATACAACATCGGTACTGTAATGTTCTGTACAAATTTTACAAGGGAAGGGGGAATACAACATTGGTACTGTAATGTTCTGTACAAATTTTACAAGGGAAGGGGATACAACATTGGTACTGTAATGTTCTGTACAAATTTTACAAGGGAAGGGGGGATACAACATTGGTACTGGAATGTTCTGTACAAATTTTACAAGGGAAGGGGGAATACAACATCGGTACTGTAATGTTCTGTACAAATTTTACAAGGGAAGGGGGGATACAACATTGGTACTGGAATGTTCTGTACAAATTTTACAAGGGAAGGGGGAATACAACATTGGTACTGTAATGTTCTGTACAAATTTTACAAGGGAAGGGGGAATACAACATCGGTACTGTAATGTTCTGTACAAATTTTACAAGGGAAGGGGGAATACAACATCGGTACTGGAATGTTCTGTACAAATTTTACAAGGGAAGGGGGGATACAACATTGGTACTGGAATGTTCTGTACAAATTTTACAAGGGAAGGGGGAATACAACATCGGTACTGTAATGTTCTGTACAAATTTTACAAGGGAAGGGGGAATACAACATCGGTACTGTAATGTTCTGTACAAATTTTACAAGGGAAGGGGGGATACAACATTGGTACTGGAATGTTCTGTACAAATTTTACAAGGGAAGGGGGAATACAACATCGGTACTGGAATGTTCTGTACCACTTGCTTCCCTAAAGGCTTCGAAGAATCAGGGGAAATCTGCTGATGGAAAGACGCAAAATCAGAAACAGTTTGTAAATATTACCGTAATTCTATATGAAAGTTGAACAGCAGGCATGTCATCAGTGTGCCTGTTCTGAACAAGAAGGAGGAAACTTTATTGTATGGCATTGTTGAAAGACTGTAATCCTTAGGGATTTACAGTAAATCAGACACATGATGCAAAAATCAAGGTCCTTCTGCAAAATCAGATGCAGATATTTTCAAAGTGCTCAAAGTAATGCACTTAGTTTTCCTACGTGTTGTAAACATGATTCGACAACTGCAAAATTCAAGTTTTTGCCCGAACATTGGCAAGTAAAGCAAATACTTCAGGTAGCAAGTGATGCAGCGCAGCAACACACTGTGTGGATAACTCCATCTGGTAATTTACATACATTACAGAAACTGCAACATACTGTGCGGATAACTCCATTTGGTGATTTACATACATTATAGAAACTGCAACATACTGTGTGGATAACTCCATTTGGTGATTTACATACATTACAGAAACTGCAACATACTGTGCGGATAACTCCATTTGGTGATTTACATACATTATAGAAACTGCAACATTCTGTGCGGATAACTCCATTTGGTGATTTACATACATTACAGAAACTGCAACATACTGTGCGGATAACTCCATTTGGTGATTTACATACATTACAGAAACTGCAACATACAGTGCAGATAACTCCATTTGGTGATTTACATACATTACAGAAACTGCAACACACTGTGCGGATAACTCCATTTGGTGATTTACATACATTACAGAAACTGCAACATACTGCGCGGATAACTCCATTTGGAGATTTATATACATTATATAAACTACAGCATACTGTGCGGATAACTCCATTTGGTGATTTATATACATTACAAAAACTGCAACATACTGTGCAGATAACTCCATTTGGTGATTTATATACATTCCAAAAACTGCAACATACTGTGGGGATAACTCCATTTGGTGATTCATATGCATTACAGAAGCTGCAACATACTGTGCGGATAACTCCATTTGGTGTTTTATATACATTACAGAAACTGCAACATACTGTGCAGATAACTCCATTTGGTGATTTATATACATTACAGAAACTGCAACATACTGTGGTGGATAACTCCATTTGGTGATTTATGTAAATTATATAAACTGCAACATACCATGCAGATAACTCCATTTGGTGATTTATATACATTATATAAACTGGAACATACTGTGCGGATAACTCCATTTGGTGATTTATATACAGTACAGAAACTGCAACATACCATGCCGATAACTTCATTTGGTGACATATACATTACAGAAACTGCAACATACTGTGCGGATAACTCCATTTGGTAATTTATATACATTACAGAAACTGCAACATACAGTGTGGATAACTCCATTTGGTGATTTACATACATTATATAAACTGCAACATACTGTGCGGATAACTCCACTTGGTGATTTATATACATTATAGAAACTGCAACATACAGTGTGGATAACTCCATTTGGTGATTTAGATACATTATATAAACTGCAACATACTGTGCGGATAACTCCATTTGGTGATTTATATACATTACAGAAACTGCAACATACTGTGCGGAGAACTCCATTTAGTGATTTATATACATTACAGAAACTGCAACATACTGTGTGAATAACTCAATTTGGTAATTTATATACATTACAGAAACTGCAACATACTGTGTGGATAACTCCATTTGGTGATTTATATACATTACAGAAACTGCAACATACTGTGCGGATATAACTCCATTTGGTGATTTATATACATTATGGAAACTGCAACATACTGTGTGGATAACTCCACTTGGTGATTTATATACATTACAGAAACTGTAACATACTGTGTGGATAACTCAATTTGGTAATTTATATACATTACAGAAACTGCAACATACTGTGTGGATAACTCCATTTGATGATTTATATACATTACATAAACTTCAACATACAGCACGGATAAATCCATTTGGTGACTTATATACATTATATAAACTGCAACATACCATGCAGATAACTCCATTTGGTGATTTACATACATTAAATGCAACATACTATGCAGATAACTCCATTTGGTGATTTATATATATATATTATATAAACTGTAACATACCGTGTGGATAACTTAATTTGGTGATTTATATACATTATATAAAATGCAACATATCGCACGGATAAATCCATTTGGTAATTTATATACATTACATAAACTGCAACATACCGTGCGGATAACTCCATTTGGTGATTTACACACATTAACGGCAACATACCACGCAGACAACTCCATTTGCTGATTTATATATATTAAACAAAAAAACTGCAACATACCATGCAAATAACTCCATTTGGTGATTGATATACATTACATAAACTGCAAAATACCGTGCAGATAACTCCATTTGGTGATTTATATACATTATATAAACTGCAACACACCACGTGGATAACTCCATTTAGTGATTTATATACATTATATAAAATGCAACATAGTGTGTAGATAACTCCATTTGACGATTTGTGGATAACTCCATTTGATGATTTATATTCATTACATAAACTGCGACATGCTGTGCAGATAACTCTTTTTGATGATTTATATACATTATATAAAAACTGCAACATACTGTGTGGATAACTCCATTTGATGACTTATATACATTATATAAACTGCAACATGTCGTGCAGATAACTCCATTTGGTGATTTATATACATTATATAAAAACTGCAACATATTGTGTGGATAACTCCATTTGGTGATTTATATACATTATATAAAAACTGCAACATACCATGCAGATAACTCCATTTGGTGATTTATATACATTACATGGACAGTGCAGTGGTGCAGCAGCAGCATTGTTGCCAATTAGCAAGAGGTTCCCTGGTTCAATTCGGCTCGATTGCCTTCTGTGCAGAGTCTGCGTGTACTCCCTATATTTGTGTGGGCTTTCTTCAGGTACTCCGGTTTCCTCCCATGTTACCAAAGACATGCGACTGGAGTATTTCTCCCCAGACCTCCCCTGAGAATTGGCTTTGTTCCAAGTCGGACTTTCTCCCATAAAACAAATGTTAAATAAAAATAATAAATAAATATAAACTGGCACCATGCAATAAACAAGTGTAGTATCAAAACGCGTAGGAACATCCAGTATACCACAGTAGAAGATAAATACCATACGAAACACGCTGACAGCACTTGTAGAGGACAAACCATTTAATTGGAGATAAAAAATGAGCGCTTTCGCGTGGACATCCACGCTTCATCAGATAATATACTGAATCTGTCTTCTGAGTTTAAATACAGTTGTTGAAGGCGGGAAAGCCTGCTCATTAAACAATTAACTATTTTAACAATCAAATTAAAACAAACTTTTTGTTTCTTTAAAGGGCCTGACACTTGAATATAGATTCATGTACTGACATCAAGCATTTTTCTTTCTATGCCCTTTAAAAATAACGCTAAAAATAACGCTAAAAATAGCTATGCACAAACAGGTTAAAATTTAATAAGACTAAATCACTGAGAACATTTTGTTGTCATGTCTCTCATGTAAGATAAATACATTAAACACCCTAATAGCAATAAATACAAATATAACTGGATTTAACCATTTTGAATGAAGCTGATGAAGCATTCAAATATTAATCATATGTACAAATATGAACCTAAATATGTAAATATATCATTACATATCATGATAGTGTGACATTTGAATATAACTCATAAAAATGCAAAATAAATTTTTGTAAAACTATACATATAAAGACAAGACAAGTCAGACTATCATTTGGTGCATATATAGTGCTATATGAAGCACTTATGATGTCTTGATCATATTTATTTATTCTCCTTACAGTTCCCTAATCTGCAATATTCAACCGTTTGATATAATCAATATACATATTAATTATTACATATATATTTAAGTGAGCAAACAATTAAATAAATAAATGATTAGATAAATTAATTTCAGTTATTAATCAAATGAATTCTAAATTAGCAGCATAACTCTAAATAAATAGTCTATGATATAAATATGCATATAGAACACTTATATAAATACTCTATTTATTATATATATGTGTTTAACTGATGAAAGTGTGTTGATTGGATAATCTCAATTGGATAATATTAAACAAAAAGTTATAGGGGACACATAAAGAACCTTATGTCTATTTCTTGGATACTAATGCTGGTTTAATCGAGACATGGTTATTGATTCCTGGTTCTATGTGTGCACCCAACCTTAATATCCAGTTGAGTTCCATAAGTGCAAGATGATTCTCTTCATCTCCACCTCTGTCATCCTGTTTTACTTTTTGTAGGACCCTAAAACAGAATGTATGTGTGGGGAACTCTATGATGTGTTTCGCCAGAGCATTGGTGTCAATGGCCTTGCGTATATCATATAAATGATTGTAAATACGCTCCTGTAGTTTCCTCTTTGTTAGTCCTACATAAAATGCCTTACATTTGTTACAGGTTGCGAGATATATCAAATTGGAAGTATTACAAGTAGCTCGAAAATGTGGTTTAAAAACATAATCACTGTTGGGATGTTGAAAGTGTTGTGTTTTTGTGATGAATCTGCATCTGTTACAATTGTAACAAGGATATGTGCCAAACTCCTTAATGAGAGTACTATTTCCTGTGTTGGTATCTTGTTGTATTCTAAGATGTGAATCATCACATAATATTCTCTTAAGGTTTTTGCTGTTTCTGTAAATAAACCTAGGATATTTACTAATGATGTTTCTAGTTTGAGAATCTATAGCTAAGATGTGCCAGTTGTTACTAATAACTTGTTGTATCTTTTTTATGTCACTGGTGTAGGTAACAATGTAGCTAATATAGTTGTTTCTGACATCATTTTTCCTATATGATCTAAAGTTTCCTTTTATATGTTTCGAAGTTAAATTTTCCTTTTCTACAGGCTTAATATCATCCAAAACTTCAGATCTAATACTCTTGACCATAGAAGAATTGTAACCTCTGTTTATGAATAGATCCTCCATAAAGTGTGCTTCTTTGTTTAAATCTTCAGTATTACTACACAATCTTTGAATTCTTATGAATTGGCTTTTAACAATAGCTTGAAAGGTGTGTCGGGGGTGCATGCTATTGAAGCATAACATGGAGTTTTTCCATGTGGGTTTTCTGAATAGGGTTGTATCTATCTTGCCTTCTTTATTAAGTCTGAGTGTGACATCCAAGAAATTTATTTCTTTATCAGAAATTTCTTGTGTGAATCTTAGAAATGTAGTAGTGGTATTCAAAAACTGCATAAATAATTCAAATGAGGCCTGTGTGCCTTCCCAGATGACTATGACATCGTCCACAAATCGCCTGTAGAATTTGATATGCCTAAAATCTTCATGTGTAAAGAGATATAATTTCTCCCACCATAAAACTACCAAATTGGCATAGGTATTTGCGCAGGGGGTGCCCATGGCTACCCCCCACTTTTGTAGATAAATTGAGTCACCAAACATAAATGCGTTATTATATAGTACCAGTTCCAAAAGCTGGTCTACAAGTATAATTCTATCATTAGAAAAACTGGTGTCTTTAGATAGTAACTCATTTATGTATTGCATTCCTATGTCATTAGGTATAGAGGTAAATAGGTCTTTAACATCCAAGGTGATAAGAAAATATGTTTGTTGACAATCTAAAGTTAATTCTCTTATATCTTTCAGGAGGTCATAAGTGTCTTTAAGTATAGTTGGTGACTGTTCCACTACAGGTCTCAAAATGTTTTCTAATAATTGAGAAACATGTGCAGTTATCCACTTATCACCCGATACTATGGGTCTCAATGGGACCGGGTATGTACCTTTATGCACCTTGGGTATCCCTTTTATTATGGGGATAGTGGGATGTTCTATATGCAAGAATTCATAGGCTTCCTGGCTGATCTGTCGACACATGAGGAGGTCATACAGGACGTCTTTGACCATTTTAATGATTTTGGTCACTTCCTTAAATGTTATGGGGCTGTATGTATCA
Organism: Protopterus annectens; assembly: GCF_019279795.1. Taxonomy (NCBI): domain Eukaryota; kingdom Metazoa; phylum Chordata; order Ceratodontiformes; family Protopteridae; genus Protopterus; species Protopterus annectens. The sequence continues at coordinate 4,666,989 of NC_056747.1, read as the reverse complement.
ACCTCCAATAGTAATTGAAACATACTATTGATGTATTCTTGACTGTCTAGTACAACCACTCCCCCTCCCTTATCAGCTGGTTTAATAACTATTTGAGTATTTTGTTTAAGTGCTTTAAGACAACGATTTTCCTGTGGTGTCAAGTTGTGATATCTGCCTTTCTTATCTACCTCACTAAAAATTGTGTAGTACTGATTTTCACACGCTCTGAGGAAACATTCTACATGCAGGGGCATAGCTGGAACAAACGTACTTTGAGTTTTAAACAGTACTTCCTCTTGTTCATACACTATGTTATCATTAAGTAACAATTTTAAAGAAAGTTTCCTGCAAAACAGTCTTAGGTCAAGTAACGTGTCAATTAAGGTTGCCGGAGTGGCCGGTATAAAGCTCAGTCCTCTATCTAGTACCTGTATAGCAGTGCGGTCCAGAACAAGACTAGAAAGGTTAAATAATAACCCAGAAGTCAGTTCTTTTTCCTTCAATTGATTCCTGGCGATTCCGCTGAGTTCTTTCTTTTGCGGGAACCCCTGCTGTGCGATCGTCCCCTGTGAGGATAAGTTAAGGGCCGTTTCTGGTAAGGTAAAAAATTAACCAAGGATGGTAAAGCACTAGATGTATTCTTCGGTATGGCTCCCGTAGTTACGGAAGCAGTCTGTTGAAGAAGTGCTTCCTTATTAGGAGGAGGCGTGTCATTGTAACTGGTTTCAGTTTGATTGTGCTCTGATGATATCGTCACTTCCGCTTCCCTGGTCACTATGGAAACAGGCGTTGATGGCAACCTCCAATATGGTTAGCAATTAACTTCTTGGATAATTGAGCAGAAACAGTTTCTATCTGTGATGTAGAATTCTGCTGACTAGAAGCCTGATGTCTCGGCCAAACAAATACTTGGCCTTTCTGAAAATCCTGATGGTCACGTATTAGTTTTTTCTGCTTGGTGATTCTCAGTCTGTCACTGAAGCTGTTAATTTGTGAAAAGGTATAATTTATTTTGCCGAGGCAATAATCTGAAGTAAATCGTTCAATTAGTTGTTGGTATAATTTGTCAGTTTTATTTCTTAGCTCAGTCTCTAAAGGTAGAAAATAGTCCAACATTAGTTGTGCATACTTGAATCCTAGTTCTATATTCAAATCCTGCCACCGTTTAAGGAGTTCAGGATGTGAGTCCCCGTAAGTGGGCATACAGAACACCCGCATGCCCCTGGGGACTACTCTGAAGTGAATACATGCTTCCAAATGTAGCCTTTGCCAGGCATACCTCTGCAACTGGTATAGGTTATCTTCTATAGTTCTTAATAGGGAATGAAACTCCATAAGGTTCTCACCGTTTGTGTTGGAGTTGCTGTGTCTAGCTTCTCCCATGAAATCCAGAGACAATAAAGGGTTGTTTTGTAGATGCGTAAGACCATTCCACAGGGAGGTTGCATCCCTCGGCTCCGGATCCAAATGGATGATGGGTTCCATTGCGTGCTGGAAACGCTGACCAAAAAAGCGAGAGTACAAACGTGTATAGAGGCAGCGATCCTGCTGAATGATACTGCACCAAAAACTTCAGAAGCAGAATGCAATAAACAAGTGTAGTATCAAAACGCGTAGGAACATCCAGTATACCACAGTAGAAGATGAATACCATACGAAACACGCTGACAGCACTTGTAGAGGACAAACCATTTAATTGGAGATAAAAAATGAGCGCTTTCGCGTGGACATCCACGCTTCATCAGATAATATACTGAATCTGTCTTCTGAGTTTAAATACAGTTGTTGAAGGTGGGAAAGCCTGCTTATTAAACAATTAACTATTTTAACAATCAAATTAAAACAAACTTTTTGTTTCTTTAAAGGGCCTGACCCTTGAATATAGATTCATGTACTGACATCAAGCATTTTTCTTTCTATGCTCTTTAAAAATAACGCTAAAAATAGCTATGCACAAACAGGTTAAAATTTAATAAGACTAAATCACTGAGAACATTTTGTTGTCATGTCTCTCATATAAGATAAACACATTAAACACCCTAATAGCAATAAATACAAATATAACTGGATTTAACCATTTTGAATGAAGCTGATGAAGCATTCAAATATTAATCATATGTACAAATATGAACCTAAATATGTAAATATATCATTACATATCATGATAGTGTGACATTTGAATATAACTCATAAAAATGCAAAATAAATTTTTGTAAAACTATACATATAAAGACAAGACAAGTCAGACTATCATTTGGTGCATATATAGTGCTATATGAAGCACTTATGATGTCTTGATCATATTTATTTATTCTCCTTACAGTTCCCTAATCTGCAATATTCAACCGTTTGATATAATCAATATACATATTAATTATTACATATATATTTAAGTGAGCAAACAATTAAATAAATAAATGATTAGATAAATAAATTAATTTCAGTTATTAATCAAATGAATTCTAAATTAGCAGCATAACTCTAAATAAATAGTCTATGATATAAATATGCATATAGAACACTTATATAAATACTCTATTTATTATATATATGTGTTTAACTGATGAAAGTGTGTTGATTGGATAATCTCAATTGGATAATATTAACAAAAAGTTATAGGGGACACAAAGAACCTTATGTCTATTTCTTGGATACTAATGCTGGTTTAATCGAGACATGGTTATTGATTCCTGGTTCTATGTGTGCACCCAACCTTAATATCCAGTTGAGTTCCATAAGTGCAAGATGATTCTCTTCATCTCCACCTCTGTCATCCTGTTTTACTTTTTGTAGGACCCTAAAACAGAATGTATGTGTGGGGAACTCTATGATGTGTTTCGCCAGAGCATTGGTGTCAATGGCCTTGCGTATATCATATAAATGATTGTAAATACGCTCCTGTAGTTTCCTCTGTTAGTCCTACATAAAATGCCTTACATTTGTTACAGGTTGCGAGATATATCAAATTGGAAGTATTACAAGTAGCTCGAAAATGTGGTTTAAAAACATAATCACTGTTGGACTGTTGAAAGTGTTGTGTTTTTGTGATGAATCTGCATCTGTTACAATTGTAACAAGGATATGTGCCAAACTCCTTAATGAGAGTACTATTTCCTGTGTTGGTATCTTGTTGTATTCTAAGATGTGAATCATCACATAATATTCTCTTAAGGTTTTTGCTGTTTCTGTAAATAAACCTAGGATATTTACTAATGATGTTTCTAGTTTGAGAATCTATAGCCAAGATGTGCCAGTTGTTACTAATAACTTGTTGTATCTTTTTTATGTCACTGGTGTAGGTAACAATGTAGCTAATATAGTTGTTTCTGACATCATTTTTCCTATATGATCTAAAGTTTCCTTTTATATGTTTCGAAGTTAAATTTTCCTTTTCTACAGGCTTAATATCATCCAAAACTTCAGATCTAATACTCTTGACCATAGAAGAATTGTAACCTCTGTTTATGAATAGATCCTCCATAAAGTGTGCTTCTTTGTTTAAATCTTCAGTATTACTACACAATCTTTGAATTCTTATGAATTGGCTTTTAACAATAGCTTGAAAGGTGTGTCGGGGGTGCATGCTATTGAAGCATAACATGGAGTTTTTCCATATGGGTTTTCTGAATAGGGTTGTATCTATCTTGCCTTCTTTATTAAGTCTGAGTGTGACATCCAAGAAATTTATTTCTTTATCAGAAATTTCTTGTGTGAATCTTAGAAATGTAGTAGTGGTATTCAAAAACTGCATAAATAATTCAAATGAGGCCTGTGTGCCTTCCCAGATGACTATGACATCGTTCACAAATCGCCTGTAGAATTTGATATGCCTAAAATCTTCATGTGTAAAGAGATATAATTTCTCCCACCATAAAACTACCAAATTGGCATAGGTATTTGCGCAGGGGTGTCCATGGCTACCCCCCACTTTTGTAGATAAATTGAGTCACCAAACATAAATGCGTTATTATATAGTACCAGTTCCAAAAGCTGGTCTACAAGTATAATTCTATCATTAGAAAAACTGGTGTCTTTAGATAGTAACTCATTTATGTATTGCATTCCTATGTCATTAGGTATAGAGGTAAATAGGTCTTTAACATCCAAGGTGATAAGAAAATATGTTTGTTGACAATCTAAAGTTAATTCTCTTATATCTTTCAGGAGGTCATAAGTGTCTTTAAGTATAGTTGGTGACTGTTCCACTACAGGTCTCAAAACTGGCACCACTGAACACAAGTCTGCATTTGACAATTTTAACCAAGCTTGCTGAGCATAGAAACATTAAAACAAATCACTTTCAAACTGTGGCTTTCACTAACAAAATGTGACACGTTTTTAGCCCCTGCTTATCAACTAAATGAAATAAACTATCAGACAACAGTAGACTAGTTACATTCACAATTCACAATTCCACCTCTCAAGATGTTTCCAACCTACAATTTCATCACAATAGCCAAGGTAACTGGAGCAAATAGTTAGAGACGGAAAGGTAAAAGAATTAAAAGAAGCAAAAAATTCATTTGGACTGCAAGTCAGAGGTAGTCTTCCCTTTCTTGATATCAGAGTATAAGCCAAGGAGAAAGAAATAGAGGGACCCTAAGCGAAAAACCAGCACTGATACTTTTTAGTAGAATCTAGAAAGTACAGTTGTGTACACCTACCATAAATGTAGATGTTCGAGTGTCTTCACTGTTGCAGTCATGACTGTAGGGTTCTCCCCTGCCGGCAGGCAGCCCTCGGTTGGCCAGAATCCCAAAGTCTGGGTCCGGCGTCGGCTGTTCAACCATGCTCCCTGACGTCAGAGCGCCAGGAGTACAAAGCTGACAGCCGACTCCATCTTCTGCAGTTTTTCTTGCCCCAGATGTCAGGAGTCCCAAAATGAAAAAGGTCCCATACCTTTTGCAAATACACCTCAGAAGAATGGTGAAAAAAGGAACTACACAAAAGTAAACATAAGAGGGGACAGGAGGGAGGGAAACCCAGACTGCAACAGTGAAGACACTCGAACATCTACATTTATGGTAGGTGTACACAATTGTACTATGTTCATCGTGTTTCACTGTTGCAGTCATGACTGTAGGGTAGAATCCCAAAGCTGAAAGAAAGGGAGGTGGTCATAAAGAAGAAGGGGCGGCTAGAAGGCCCTGCAAGACTGCAGAGGCAAAGCCTGCCCTAGACTTAGAGTAGAGAGGTAGATTGTAGTGCTTAGAGAAAGTATGCACTGAACTCCAAGTTGCAGCTTTCAAAATGTCTTTGGTAGGAACTCCCCCGAGGAAGGCCGCAGAAGTGGCAGCCGCTCTGGTGGAATGAGTCCGTATACTCCCTGGGATTTGCTTTCCATGGTGTGAATAACAAAATCTGATTCCATGAGCAATCCATTTAGAAATGGTCTGTTTTGAAATGGCTTTACCTTGGGAACTTGAAGCATAAGAAACAAACAATTGTTCTGATTTTCTGATGTCCTTGGTTCTGTCCAGGTAAAAACGTAGTTGTCTGTGTACATCCAAGGAATGTAAGATCCTTTCCCCTTTATTTTGAGGAGTGGGGAAAAAGGTTGGCAAGTGGATAGTTTGATTTAAAGCCACTTTGGAAACCACCTTAGGCATGAAGGTAGGATTAGTCCTCAAAGATACCCTGGGCCTGTCTTGATGAAAAATAATATAAGGTTCCACAGCCATAAGAGCTTGTAACTCTGAAACTCTCCTGGCAGAGGTTAGGGCTAACAAGACAGCTGTCTTCCAAGATAAAAACTTGACGTCAGAAGAGGCAGCAGGCTCAAAAGGAGGCAAGGTTAGTTTTTCCAAAACATAGTTGAGATCCCAAGCAGGAATGGGAGGAGGTCTTAAGTTCTTAGCTCCTCTGAGAAACTGTCTCATGAGCTGGTGGGAAAAGATGGGAGGGTCTGTATTATAATGAGCAGAAATAGCAGAGGCATGTATCTTAATGGAAGAGAGAGAGAGACCCTCATGTAAGAGATCTGTCAAGTAAAGTAAAATTAAGGTAATGTTAGGAAGAAGAGGATCAGAATCCTGAGCCTGCATCCAGGAACAAAATCTTTTCCATTTTCCAGCATAAGATTTTCTAGTGCTAGGACGTCTGGCTTCTAAAATGACATCCATAACCTGCTTGGGTAGGAAAAGAAGAAATCAAAGGCCCTGGATTAACCAGGCCGCCAGGCTGAGAGTTCTGACATGAGAGTGTAGAACCTGACCCTGATGTTGGGACAGAAGGTTCGGAGACTGAGGTAAAACCCAAGGGGGCTCCAGACATAGGTTTTTTAGAGTTGGATACCAAAACTGCCGAGGCCAATTTGGAGCCAGCAAGATTATCATCTTGGGCTTGTCCTGTTTTATCTTCAATAAGACCCATGGAAAAAGAGGAAGAGGCGGAAAGGCATATCCCGAGAGGTTCCTCCAACTGAATGACAGGGCATCCACTTTCCAAGCTTCTCTGTGGAAAGACCTGGTGCAAAAATTCTGTAGTTGATGATTGAGATGGGATGCAAAGAGGTCTATGTGAGGACATCCCCAGACTGCTGTTATCATCCTGAATATTTTGGTGTCCAGCATCCACTCGTGTGGATCCGAAAGGTCTCTGCTCAGACTGTCTGCCAGGAAGTTTTGTTTCCCTAGTAGAAACTGAGCTTGAAGATCCAGATTGCAAGCTAGAGCTGTGTTCCATAGATCTATGGCTAGTCTGCAAAGGGGGTAGGAATGAGATCCCCCTTGCTTGTTTATGTACCACATAACTGTGGTGTTGTCTGTCCATATTAGTAGTTGTCCTGGTTGTAAAAGATTCCTGAAGGCCAATAGAGCTTTCTGAATGGCTAACATTTCCTTTAAATTGATATGCAGGTGCTTCTGATCCTTTGTCCAAAGGCCCTGCAGACAGTTGCCCTGAAAATGGGCTCCCAAGCATAATCCAAGGCGTCCGTGGTTAGAATCTGAGTGGCAGGAGGCAGACGGAAGGGTTTCCCTTTGTTTAGAGCACATGCCCTGGACCACCAAAGAAATTCCTTTTGAAGGCAAGGAAGGATGGAGATCAGTATGTCTAAACTGTGGCAATGCTGAGACCATACACTTTTAGGTACCACTGTATTTTCCTCATGTGTAGTCTTGCATATGGTACGAGAAGGATGCAGGAGGCCATGTAACCCAAAGCCTGCAGGAATTTCCTTGCAGATAGTTGAGTTAAAGTTGCCAAGGTTTTGAAAGTTGAAGCCAGCTGTAATTGTTTTTCGGATGTCAGAAATGCCATCTGGGTTGTGGTGTTTAGAAGAGCACCCAGAAAAGTTATCTGTTGTGATTGTGTCAAATTTGACTTTTTTATGTTTACAGAGAATCCCAGGAACTTGAGGAGGTTCTGTACAAATTCTAGATGCTGGAGTAAGACATCCTTGCTGTCTGCCTAAATTAGACAATCGTCCAGATAAGGGTAAATTTGAATTCCCTTGAGTCTGCAGTAAGCTACTACTGGAGCCAGGCATCTGGTGAAGACCCTGGGCGCAGTAGACAATCCAAAGGGCAGCGCAGAGAATTGAAAGTGCCTCGATCCGGCCTTGAACCTGAGGTATTTTCTGCGATCCTGCCTGATGGGAATGTGTAAATATGCCTCCTTTAAATCCAAAGTTACCATCCATGCATCTTTGGACAGCATTGGAAGTAGCTGCTGTAGAGTAAGCATCTTGAATTTTGGAATCTCTAGAAAGGTGTTCAAGACCGACAGATCCAGAATGGGTCTCCATGAGTTTTGCTTCCTTGGGACTAGAAAGAGCCTTGAGTAAAAACCTTTTCCCATCTCTGAAAGTGGAACCAGTTCTATGGCATTCATAGCCAAAAGAGCTTCCACCTGGCTTAAGGCCTCCGTCCATTGATGTTTTGGAAGGTCTGGCCATCCGCTTGGCCTTGGCAAGGTATGAAAATGGAATCTGTAACCTCTTAAAACCACATCCAAAACCCACTTGTTATTGGGTTATTTGAGTCCAATTTTGATAAAAAAGAGAGAGTTTTCCTCCAAGAGGGGCTTCCAAGCAAGACGTTCCTGTAGCCCAACAGAGGGAGTCATTGAGTTTGTTTCCTTTGAGTTTGTGACCTGTCCTCTCCTCCCCTAGGGGTGGAAGCAGTCCACTGTCTTGGTCTATAAGAAGCTTGTGTTTGAGGCCTTCCTCTGGAGCGTCTATATCTACCCCTCTGAGGCCTGTCTGAAGTGGGAAAGGACCAATTTTTTGAAGGCTAATTCCTGCTAAATCTAGGTGGCTGTACTTGTAAGAAATCTTTAACTGTTTGCATGGATTTTGCCTTATCCTCCATCTTTTTAATCACCTCTTCAGCTTTTGATCCAAACAAAACATTATGCTGAACAGGAGCATCCAATAATTTAGCCTTTACTTGTTCAGGCAAATTTTGTTCCTTTAGCCATGCATGCCTTCTAATGACTGTGCCGGAGGCCGCAGCCCTACAAGAAGCCTCCAAGGCATCAAATCCACAGTGTAAACCATGCTTCCCAACTTGTTCAGTGGCATGCAATAAGTCATGTAATTCCTTATCATCTGCACAGGCAGAAATGGAAGTAAGCGTTTGTTTTAAAACAGACAAGAGAAATTGCTGGTATTTCAGCATATGAAACTGACAGTTTAAAGTCCTAATGGACAAAGTAGCAGAAGTGTACACCTTTTTGCCCCATCTTTCTAAGGATCGAGAATCCTTTTCAGTAGGAATGGGATTTTTGGCAGAAGCGGCCTTAACGCCCTTAGGACCCTGAGAAATGGTTTCAGGGTCAGCAGTAGGGTTCTTGTATAAAAACTGGTGGGAATCAGGAACCCTGTAATATCTATCAGGCTTAACAGGAGCAGGAGGAAAAGAGTCAGGGGTTAAGTTAGCCTTCGAAAAGGCATCATCCACAATACCCAAAACAGGAGGAATAGCCAGGGGTCTATGTTGGGGAAGAAGAAGAAAATCCCTCAGTCTTTTCTTAGATTCCGAATACTCCTGTCCTTCCCAGTGGAAATGTTCCCTCATTTCATGCAAAGTTTCCCCAAAAGAGAAATCCTCAGGGGGAGAAGCTGAAGGAATGAATTCCTCAGCATCAGAATCCTCATAAGGAGGGAAAGAATATTCCTGGTCAGAAGAAGAAACTGAGGAAACAGAAGCCTGATCAGAGGAATCCTAATAAACATCCTGCCTTGGCCTTTTATCTGGAGGGGGATGTGAATCCCTAAATCCTCCGCCATCTTGAGTAACTGTTTCTGTGACTTCGGAGCCGGTTCAGAAGAGGCCTGTGTTGCAGTCTTTGATTTAGAAGGAGTCTTTGCCTTTGTCTTTGGCTTTGCCTTTATTAGAAGCTGAGTAGGCCTGAAAACCCCTTCGGAAGCCGGTACCTGCACAGCGGCTCCAGACCCATCCGAAGGAGCATTGTCCGAAGGTCCTGCAATAGAAATATTTAAAGGCCTGGTTGGCTCCTCATGAGAGTCCGTTTCGGCCATCGGTTCTGAAATGGCCGACGACAGGGGCTGCAAAAGCGCCTCACTGACGACAGCCGAACCTGAAGCTGGCTCCGCTTGTGCGCTATCATCAGATTTGGACCTTGGAGGCCTGTCTTTATCCTTGCGACATTTGTGAACTCCGGTAGCCGGAACCGTATCAGACGACATTTTGTAGTTAATGCATCTACCGAAGTAATGAAAAGCAAAATCGTACCTTCGCTTAATTGTACGTTGATTGAATCTAGCACAAAACCGACAACTAGCTACATCGTGGTTAAGGTCTAAGCAAGGAATACAGTAAGAATGAAAATCCTTATGAGGTATTTGCTTCCCACATGAAATACAATTAACTTTTTCTGACATTGGAGTGGAGCAAGAAAAAAGTTTCCCCAATGGGGTACTTAGCTTTGAGTGGAGAAGAAAATCTTCGGACTGAAGTTTATCAGAATAAATAGTCAGGAGTCAGCCGACCGGCACTTGCGAACTGCTATCACCGCACGGCAAGAAAGACTGGAGATGATGGTGTCGGCTGTCAGTTTTGTACTCCTGATGCTCTGATGTCAGGGAGCATGGTTGAACAGCTGACGCCGGACCCAGACTTTGGGATTCTGGCCGACCGAGGGCTGCCTGCCGGCAGGGGAGAACCCTACAGTCATGACTGCAACAGTGAAACACGATGAACATCAGAAGCTGCTGTTAAAGGGATAATTAGTGCACCATATAAAATATTGAATGATAACTATAGGAATCAATCAGAAGAGGTTAGAAAGGATTGAGAAGGGAGATTGGATAAGCAGCTCCAAATTACTTTTGCAATAATTTTTCCATGGATCAACCCGATAGTTTAGATATTTCTGACTTTGTTATTTGTGTATCTGATTCTAATAATGGGATGGCTCAGAGAGATAAATGTTATTGCTTGCACATTAATTCTGGCATGGATCAACCATATGTTTTGGACAATATTTCTGGCTTTGTCAGTCATGTGTAATTTAGGTGAGAGGAAGTGATTAAATGTTATCCTACTTTTACTGAGAGACGGTAATGACTCAGTCTTAAATTAGACCTGCACCAGGAATGTAATGAATGTCTGCCTTTGAGTAAACATGCAGAACCTTTCGGTAATGAAATGTTAAGTCATTATCGCATTATTAATTTACAATCTGTACAGTTATAGTATAACACTGAGTCATTATCACCTGTCAGGTAAAACCCTCATGCAGCTGCCACTGTTATTCACATCACTAAAAGTCGTTATCACGCTGATGAATGCACATGGCAGACATTACTCAAAGTTGTCACCGCTCTGATGAATGCACATGGCAGACATTACTCAAAGTTGTCACCGCTCTGATGAATGCACATGGCAGACATTACTCAAAGTTGTCACCGCTCTGATGAATGCACATGGCAGACATTACTCAAAGTTGTCACCGCTCTGATGAATGCAGATGGCAGACATTACTCAAAGCAGTTATTGCTCTGATGAATGCACATGGCAGACATTACACAAAGCAGTTATTGCTCTGATGAATGCACATGGCAGACATTACTCAAAGCAGTTATCGCTCTGATGAATGCAGACATTACTCAAAGCAGTTATCGCTCTGATGAATGCACACGGCAGACATTACTTAAAGCAGTTATCGCTCTGATGAATGCACATGTCACTGAAGCCCCATGGCTGCTTACAGTGACTGGTGCCTACTGCCATTCTGATAGTGTCTGTGTCACCTGGAGTAGTACCACCAAGTAGGATCACTATGATAAGGAAAACTCCTCATTGGTTTCACTACGTACAACAGCAGCGGAAGAAATGTAATCATATACTGTACTCGTACGTACAGGGATTACATGCTATGACTCAGATTATGAAAATTATAACAATTTTCAAATTTTGTTGAATAAGTCTGCAAGGGAACTTATCAACATGCTGAGTACAACCTCATTTTAAGATGGTAAACAAACTGCATCTATATGATGTATACATGCAGATATATGGCAATGTACGTCATAGGTTACGAAATGTATTATATTTTTTCATATTTTGGTGAATAACTGTGGTAGGGAACATGTCAACATGCTTAGTAAGGCCTCATTTTGAAGACGGTATTAGTACTTCAAGACGGTAAAAGAGCTGTATCCGTATGCTGTACATATACACGGAAACACTTTACAATCTTAAAATACTGAAATGTCGAATTTCAGTATCTCAAGACTATAAAGTTGTTGAAATAGTAAAAGAGCATAAACGCGAATTCAAATATCTCAAATTCGCGATTATGGCTTTACGCTACGTAATGGCCGGGGTTGTATGTGGATGGTGTGCGGTGCCATGTGTGTATTTAGGTGTAATGTCAGGTAAGCGAGTATTTTGTAAGAGTTTTGGGTGAGAGTTTGAGAGTGTTGTGTGTGTGTGTGTGTGTGTGTGTGTGTGTGTGTGTGTGTGTGTGTGCGCGTGTGTGTGTGTGCGTGTTTGCTTTTGTTTTCTGTTTGTGTGATCTTGGAGTTAGTATATATAAGTAGGGGGGTGTGCAGGGGGACTTGCCCCCCTGTTTATTTGTGATGTAGATTTGTGGATGCGTGTTGTTTTATTTATTTTGTGGTGTGTGTGTTGTGGTATAAGTATGGTCTGGTGTTTGCTGCGTTTTTGGTGTTTTAAATTTCGCGGTTTTGGGCTTTCGGTGTTGTGTGGATTCAAATTTTTGGTCTCGAAAAACTGAAATTTGAGATTTCAGTCTTTTGAGATTATGAAGTGAATCCCATATACAGGTATCACAGTTTATGACTTAGGCTATGAAAATTATGATATTTTTTCATATTTTGGTAAATAAGTCTACTAGGACAGATGGCAAGGTGATGAGTGAGCCATCCTTTTGAAGACACTATAAAAATGTACAACTTGATGTAATAATATGAATTGTGAGTATCATACATGGACAGATAGTTTGCTTGCAGGATTATGAAAATAAATATTTTTGCCATATTTCTGTGAATTTTTGTGCATGGAAGTAAGGCAAGGTCAGGGGTAAGGTGCAATATTCACAGCAGAACAAACAATTTCTGCAAAAAAATAATGCTCATCTATAATAAAAGGACAGAAATCAAATACATGGCTTGTCACATTATGGAAATTCGGATATTTCTCATTATTATGCCCATATCTTTTCAAGGGAACATGATAACGACACACATGATACACCCCAGGGGTTACCTCAGTGTCACTGCTAGACAGAGGCACAGCAAAATAAAGGGCATAGTTTCTCCAAACTAAAGGGGTGGCGTAAGCCACAAAACTATGGGCTAGGCTTATAAATGCCCTCGGGCAGATAGCCTAGTATGAACCTATGAACCTATGATGGATCATTCTGAAGCTGACATGAGGCACACAATTTGTACACTGATATGTAGTCTCTGTCTGTTACAGGTGATGGGATATTATGCTTTCTTTAATAATCAGATTATGACAAATATAATATTAATCATATTTCCATGAATATCTCAGTTAAGGAGCATCACAGAGTAATGGTTAAAGTATCATTTTAAAGCTGGCATTCAAACGGACAAACTTAATTAGAAAATGTGTGGTCCTACATGGTCTGCTCACCACGATATTGTGATTTGTTCTACCAAAAAGGCAAAAAAAATATGCATAACATCAGCATTCCTCGGCAGATATCCAATAATGATTTAGATGCACACTAGCAGCCTTTGCACCACTGGAAAAGATCAGCGTCTACTGAACAATTTTCACACTTACATTTTTAGTCTAGCTCTTATGGTTGAAGAGTTATGAACATCTGTTTTCTGTATGGTATTACAAGTAGATGATCTGAAAATGAGCTCAGGCTGCACTGTTGTTCTTATGGTGGAAGTAAGCAGTCAGCATTTTCTGGGTTGCTCTGGAGTGAATGAGTTAAACCAAACCCTGACCTTAGCAGCATAACACCCAGCATTCCTTAAATTAGCATGTCCCCTTGCCACACCACTTGCTCTCATCTTTAATAAGTCACTTACCTCCCTCTCTATCCAACAATTCAAGCACTCCCCAATAATCCCCATTCCCAAAAACATCTTCCCCCTTACCTTCTGATACAGCCCCATCTGTAGGCCTTATTAAACCCAATTCTGGTGGTACTGACAGATGAAGTACTGACTTGATCAGGCGACCTGAAGACAATTAGTGGCTTAGTGCTTGATGGAGATGGCATAGAGGATAAGCATGCCCATCCTGCAGGGTTGGGGTAGCAGAGCTGGTCCTGAGTTGCGTTAACTATGGCCAAGGATTCTGGGTAATACCTGAAAGAACAAGACTGAAGGCACAAGCAATGCAAATGAGAGTTCTTTGATGGATAAGCATTTAGGATTGTGCTAACAAGAATAAGTCTGTAACCAATGGGGGCAAACAGCAACTAACAAACAATTATCATGGAGTACCTTACAAGGGCATGCCTGGATGGCTCATAGTGGAAAGCTACCCCTGGAAGTTAGCCAAGCAGACAGCCAGGATAAGTCTGAGCAACTAACTGCTCCTCCCAGAGGCCTTGGGAACACCTGCAGACCCCACAGGATGACTTGAAATCAGAGGTAGTGAAAGGAAAACTTGTTCTGCCTTACTTAACTGCTGTATACATCAGGAAACCGGGAAGAAAATGAAGACTGGAATAACCAATATGAAACACACGAAATGAAGACTGGAATAACCAATATGAAACACACGAAATGAAGACTGGAATAACCAATATGAAACACACGAAATGAAGACTGGAATAACCGATATGAAACACACGAAATGAAGACTGGAATAACCGATATGAAACACACAAAATGAAGACTGGAATAACCAATATGAAACACGAAATGAAGACTGGAATAACCAATATGAAACACACAAAATGAAGACTGGAATAACCAATATGAAACACACGAAATGAAGACTGGAATAACCAATATGAAACACACGAAATGAAGACTGGAATAACCAATATGAAACACACGAAATGAAGACTGGAATAACCAATATGAAACACACGAAATGAAGACTGGAATAAACAATATGAAACACAAGGGTCAGTAAAAAGCACTTGTGACATAATGTATCTTAATCAGTTCAGTTCACTGATGTGACACCTGTGCCTTATTTAAACATTAAAATTATTATTCTTACAGAAAAAGAAATACAAAAGTAAGCAAAAATCAATGACAGACACCAGCGTAAACTGAAATTCTAAAGTCTTACCTGAAAAATGAAGGTAAAAGCAGATCTTTGCCAAAAGATGTTGGAATGAAATATCAATCCCATCTACCTTCAAAGAACTCATCTTCATATCACCAGATTCCAACAACTTAGCAAATGCATCACTAAAAGTAAACAGAAAAAAATAATTTTATAACTCACAGACATCAATGGCAGAACAATCACAAAGAAAATGGCTGTTACACTAACTTCTGATCACAGCACTTCAAAAGAACAAAATATCATTCTAAAAACTAGGAAAGGTGCACTGCAGCTTACAATGGCCTAATCAAGCAGCGACTATCAAGCACATATTTAATGACGATTCTGTCTACTCATTGAAAGGAAAGAATGCATATAAAACAGGTTCAGGATCAAGAAAATCATAGTAGTAACTTAAAGGTCTGAACACTGTCAGCATCAGAATGATCTAAAGTTATAAAGCATCCTGCACCTTTACTATACCAACTCATAAATATGACTGAGAGGTATAGGACTAATGACCCCAAGGTAGACAAAGCCTGCCATAACTATGATCCACAAAAAGGGGAAAGGCCACACATAACATTTCTTATCAGCCAGTATCACTTCATAACACAGACTATAAAATACTCACTAAGGTCGCAACCATGAGGCTGAAGAAATTACTGCCAAACAAAACGCACCAAGATCAAATAAATGAAATGTGATACAGAGAAACTGAAAAACACAAAACAGGCCACTGAAGGGATGACCAGCAATAAGACTGAAATGTAAGCACCCTACAAGTAGTTTTGGAGGTATCCTGTGGGTGACCGAGTCAAATTATACCTCGGCTACATGACTCATGTTAAGATACTTATTTACTTTTTTATTTGTTAACAAGGGTAGTGAAGGGGTCCAAGGACCCTTTTAAGCCACAACCAGGGTCATAGAGGTAAGGACAATAAATGTTCAAACAAACTAGTCCTTTACAAACATTAGATTGCAATAGAAAACATCAAGGTGTGTCTACTTACAACAACATCTATAAGTGACCATTCATTTACAACACAACACACATATCAAAACAGGAATAGTACAAATATGGTATAATTCAGTAAAGCAGTAAAACAAATTTACATGATTTCGAGTTACTTACAAAAATTTCCCAACTTCCACTATAGCTGGGCAAGAAATTAATCAGAATAAAATACTCAGCATACCTGAAAGTATAAAATAATACAACAGCTGAAACAGCATAATGCAAAACAGTGTGCCGAGTTTCAGTTACCCGGTTCAATTTAGTCAGCAAAAAGCTATATACAAGTTGTAAAAAGTCACAAGTTAAGGACACATACCAAAATGAAAGTAAAAGCAGTGAGGAACACTTAAATCACTGCTAGCTGACGTAAAACGTAGCAAAGGCATGTCCAGTGGAAAGTCCAGATGTATATGAGCTTACCATGACGGTAAATATCCTTCTCTTCACTGTTGCAGTATTCCTTACAACAGGTATCCCTGCCAAGGGTAGCCAGATATCTGGCCAGTACACCAAAGCCTTTGAGTTGTCTAAGGTATGCAGTATGTCACATGTAAATTACCCACATATATTGTACGGCATAAAGGTGACGTCCAGCTCTACCATTTTCAGGACTGAGAGCCCCAGTAAGCATGCCAGTCCAAGGAGTGGAGAGGTAACCGATACATCCAAAAGGGAAATGGACTAGCAGAGGGAGGGAGTGAATAATGCAACAGGGAAAAGGAGGACATCTACTGTTATGGTAAGGTCTTACACAACTGTACTATGGCCATCCATTTCACTGTTCCATTTCAATGTAACAGTGAAAAGGACATCTACTGTTATGGTACATACTTACACAACTGTACTACGTCCTTCCATTTCACTGTAACAGTGAACAGAAGGACATCTACTGTTATGGTAAGTTCTTACACAACTGTACTACGTCCTTCCATTTCACTGTTCCATTTCACTGTAACAGTGAAAAGGAGGACATCTACTGTTATGGTAAGGTCTTACACAACTGTACTACGTCCTTCCATTTCACTGTTCCATTTCACTGTAACAGTGAAAAGGAGGACATCTACTGCTATGGTAAGGTCTTACACAACAGTACTACGTCCTTCCATTTCACTGTTCCATTTCACTGTAACAGTGAAAAGGACATCTACTGTTATGGTAAGGTCTTACACAACTGTACTACGTCCTTCCATTTTGCTGTTCCATTTCACTTTAACAGTCAAAAGAAGGACATCTACTGTTATGGTAAGGTCTTAACACAACTGTACTACGTCCTTCCATTTCACTGTTCCACTTCACTGTAACAGTGAAAAGGACATCTACTGTTATGGTAATTTATTACACAACTGTACTACGTCCTTCCATTTCACTGTTACAGTGAAAAGAAGGACATCTACTGTTATGGTAAATTCTTACACAATTGTACTACGTCCTTCCATTTCACTGTTCCATTTCACTGTTACAGTGAAAAGAAGGACATCTACTGTTATGGTACGTACTTACACAACTGTACTACGTACTTCATTTCACTGTTCCATTTCACTGTTACAGTGAAAAGAAGGACATCTACTGTTATGGTAAGGTCTTACACAACTGTACTACGTCCTTCCATTTCACTGTTCCATTTCACTGTAACAGTGAAAAGGACATCTACTGTTATGGTAATTTCTTACACAACTGTACTACGTCCTTCCATTTCACTGTTACAGTGAAAAGAAGGACATCTACTGTTATGGTAATTTCTAACACAATTGTACTACGTCCTTCCATTTCACTGTTATAGTGAAAAGAAGGACATCTACTGTTATGGTACGTACTTACACAACTATACTATGTCCTTCCATTTCACTGTTCCATTTCACTGTAAAAGTGAAAAGGGCATCTACTGTTATGGTACGTACTTACACAACTGTACTATGTCCTTCCATTTCATTGTTCCATTTCACTGTTACAGTGAAAAGGACATCTACTGTTATGGTAAGGTCTTACACAACTGTACTACGTCCTTCCATTTCACTTTAACAGTCAAAAGAAGGACATCTACTGCTATGGTAAGGTCTTACACAACTGTACTACATCCTTCCATTTCACTGTTCCATTTCACTGTAACAGTGAAAAGGTCATCTACTGTTATGGTAAGGTCTTACACAACTGTACTACGTCCTTCCATTTCGCTGTTCCATTTCACTTTAACAGTCAAAAGAAGGACATCTACTGTTATGGTAAGGTCTTACACAACTGTACTACGTCCTTCCATTTCACTGTTCCATTTCACTGTAACAGTGAAAAGGACATCTACTGTTACGGTAATTTGTTACACAACTGTACTACATCCTTCCATTTCACTGTTACAGTGAAAAGAAGGACATCTACTGTTATGGTAAATTCTTACACAATTGTACTACGTCCTTCCATTTCACTGTTCTATTTCACTGTTACAGTGAAAAGAAGGACATCTACTGTTATGGTAAGGTCTTACACAACTGTACTACGTCCTTCCATTTCACTGTTCCATTTCACTGTTACAGTGAAAAGAAGGACATCTACTGTTATGGTAAGGTCTTACACAACTGTACTACGTCCTTCCATTTCACTGTTCCATTTCACTGTAACAGTGAAAAGGATATCTACTGTTATGGTAATTTATTACACAACTGTACTACGTCCTTCCATTTCACTGTTACAGTGAAAAGAAGGACATCTACTGTTATGGTAAATTCTTACACAATTGTACTACGTCCTTCCATTTCACTGTTCTATTTCACTGTTACAGTGAAAAGAAGGACATCTACTGTTATGGTAAGGTCTTACACAACTGTACTACGTCCTTCCATTTCACTGTTCCATTTCACTGTAACAGTGAAAAGGACATCTACTGTTATGGTAATTTCTTACACAACTGTACTACGTCCTTCCATTTCACTGTTACAGTGAAAAGAAGGACATCTACTGTTATGGTACGTACTTACACAACTGTACTATGTCCTTCCATTTCACTGTAAAAGTCAAAAGGACATCTACTGTTATGGTACGTACTTACACAACTGTACTATGTCCTTCCATTTCACTGTTACAGTGAAAAGGACATCTACTGTTATGGTAAGGTCTTACACAACTGTACTACGTCCTTCCATTTCGCTGTTCCATTTCACTTTAACAGTCAAAAGAAGGACATCTACTGCTATGGTAAGGTCTCACACAACTGTACTACGTCATTCCATTTCACTGTTCCATTTCACTGTAACAGTGAAAAGGTCATCTACTGTTATAGTAAGGTCTTACACAACTGTACTACGTCCTTCCATTTCGCTGTTCCATTTCACTTTAACAGTCAAAAGAAGGACATCTACTGTTATGGTAAGGTCTTACACAACTGTACTACGTCCTTCCATTTCACTGTTCCATTTCACTGTAACAGTGAAAAGGACATCTGCTGTTACGGTAATTTATTACACAACTGTACTACGTCCTTCCATTTCACTGTTACAGTGAAAAGAAGGACATCTACTGTTATGGTAAATTCTTACACAATTGTACTACGTCCTTCCATTTCACTGTTCTATTTCACTGTTACAGTGAAAAGGACATCTACTGTTATGGTAAGGTCTTACACAACTGTACTACGTCCTTCCATTTCACTGTTACAGTGAAAAGAAGGACATCTACTGTTATGGTAAGGTCTTACACAACTGTCCTACGTCCTTCCATTTCACTGTTCCATTTCACTGTAACAGTGAAAAGGACATCTACTGTTATGGTAATTTCTTACACAACTGTACTACGTCCTTCCATTTCACTGTTACAGAGAAAAGAAGGGCATCTACTGTTATGGTAATTTCTAACACAATTGTACTACGTCCTTCCATTTCACTGTTATAGTGAAAAGAAGGACATCTACTGTTATGGTACATACTTACACAACTGTACTATGTCCTTCCATTTCACTGTTCCATTTCACTGTAAAAGTGAAAAGGGCATCTACTGTTATGGTACGTACTTACACAACTGTACTATGTACTTCCATTTCACTGTTCCATTTCACTGTAAAAGTGAAAAGGACATCTACTGTTATGGTAAGGTCTTACACAACTGTACTACGTCCTTCCATTTCACTGTAACAGTGAAAAGGACATCTACTGTTATGGTAAGTTCTTACACAACTGTACTATGTCGTTCCATTTCACTGTTATAGTGAAAAGGACATCTACTGTTATGGTAAGTTCTTACACAACTGTACTACGTCCTTCCATTTCACTGTTCCATTTCACTGTAACAGTGAAAAGGATATCTACTGTTATGGTAAGTTCTTACACAACTGTACTACGTCCTTCCATTTCACTGTAACAGTGAAAAGGACATCTACTGTTATGGTAAGTTCTTACACAACTGTACTACGTCCTTCCATTTCACTGCTGCTGTAGTGCACCAAATAGAGACCAGGATAAATCGCACAATAAAAAATACAATAGTTGCACATGTCTCAAAACTACTATCACGGATGTGATAAAGGAAATAACAGAAATACTATCAGAATTCGACATGAATATAATGTCCTCTGATATTCCATATGACGTTCAATGGGCAGCTTGTAAAGCGACGCTTAGAGGTACACTACTCCAAAAATAGTACAGTTGTGTACACTGACCATAAATGTAGATGTTCGAGTGTATTCACTGTTGCAGTCATTACATTTGGGTTATCTGCATGCAGGTAGCCCTCAGCCGGCCTGAATACCAGAGTCTTAGATTCCTGCGTCGGATGCTGTCTCTTCTTCCATGACGTCAGGTCGTCAAGAGGTATAAAACATGCAGCCGACGCCATTACATCAGTTTTTCTTGCCCCAGATGTCAGGTGCCCCCACAATGGGAAGCAATTATGTTATGGTACATCTCCATCAAAAAGCAAATACACCAGAAAGCTTAAATACACCAAACAAGAAGGAAAGGTAGAGCCAAGAGAAGTCAGGGGGCTGGAGGGAGGGTAACCAGCACTGCAACAGTGAATACACTCAAACATCTACATTTACAGTAAGTGTACACAAGTGTACTATGTTCTTCATGTTTCATTGTTGCAGTCATCACATTTGGGTAGATTCCCAAAGCTAAGGCAGGGAGGAGGAAGCTAGAAAGCATTAGAACCAGCTATTAAACCCTGCAAGACTGCAGTGGCAAAACCAGCTCTGGATTTGGAAAAAATAGGCATGTGGTAATGCTTGGTGAAGGTACGTACAGAGCTTCAAGTAGCAGCTTCTAGTATGTCCCTGGTAGGAACTCCTCTTAGAAAGGCTGCAGAGGTAGATGCAGCCCTGGACGAATGTGATCTTATCCCCTGTGGGGTAGGTTTTCCATGGTGCTTATATCAGAAATGAATGCAATGGGCTATTTATTAATTTATTTTTTATTTTATTTTACATTTGTTGACTGGTCTAGTCTAACTGGATACATGTCCATTTTCAGTAGAGGCCCGGGGAGAAAAGCTCCACTTTAAACTAAATAAATCAAGACAAACAAAAGTCCATGCAATATATACAGTACATAAACTTGAATTTCTTCATCAAATTGAGTTATACAGAACTAAAAATATACAGATTGTGACTACTGAGTTTAATAAGGTAAAATACAGTATTATTACCAAGGGAAGATATGGATAGTCTTGATTAGTATATTGAGTATGAATGTGCCTTTGTAAAGATGTAAATTGGTTATGAAAAAGTGTAAAACACTGAGAAGTAAGAGAATTATTAAATGTATGTACATGGGGAAGTAGTTACAGTCATAGTGAAAGAAACAGATTGGTTTATATACAAGGTGGAAAGATAAGAGGTCACTGAAGAAGGCAAGGTTGTTAGGAGCATACTCAGTGCAAGCAGCTTGGGAATAAGATACTAAGAAGGTGGTGCGGGATGAATTTCCTGATACTGCAAAGAGGGTTATTGGAAGAGAGTTATAGAATAATGTTATATCCTTTAAAAATGGTTTGCTTTGAAATGGCCTTCCCCTCTGCCCCTGCAGCAAAGCCAACTAGCAGCTGTTCAGATTTTCGGAGAGGTTTAGTCCTGTCCAAATAAAATCTAAGTTGTCTGTGCGCGTCCAAAGAGTGCAGCATTCGTTCTCCTTTGTTTTGTGGATTCGGGAAAAGGGTAGGCAAATGAATGGACTGATTAAGGGCCACACTAGACACCACCTTGGGCATAAAGGAAGGATTGGTCCTGAGGGAAACCCTGTCTGCATGGAAGATAATGAAGGATTCCACTGCCATGAGGGCCTGTAATTCAGACACTCTTCTTGCTGAAGTGATGGCTAGAAGGAAGGCTGTTTTCCAAGAAAGGAATTTTAACTCTGCAGTTGCAGCTGGCTCAAAAGGAGGGAGAGTGAGCTTTTCCAATAAGTTAAGGTCCCAGGCTGGAGTAGGGGTTCTCCTGGGGGTCTTAAATTCTTGGCACCTCTGAGGAATTGCTTTAGCAGGAGGTGAGAGAAGAGGGGTGGTTCAGTGTTATAATGTGCTGAAATGACAGAGGCATGAATTTTTATTGATGAGAAGGATAGGCCCTTGTGGATCATTTCTGTTAAGTACTGAAGTATATGAGGTAAGCTGGGCACCACTGTACCCATCCCCTGAGTCTGGCTCCAGGAACAGTATATTTTCCACTTTTCAGCATAGGATTTTCTAGTACTAGGCCTCCTTGCCTCCAGAATGACATCTAGCACCTGATTACTGAGGGATGCTAGAGGAGAACTCAAGGAATTAGCCAAGCAGCAAGGTTCAGGGTTTGAAACTGAGGGTGCAGAATCTGGTCCACCTGCTGGGACAGCAGGGAAGGGGTCTGAGGCAGGTGCCATGGTTCCAGCAGTGTCATACTGCACAAGAGGGGGTACCAGAGCTGGCGTGGCCAGTCTGGTGCAATCAGTATTGTCCTTGGCTTGTCCTGTTTGATCTTTAGCAGAACCTTCGAGAGGAGAGGCAGAGGGGGAAAGGCATAAACCGAGAGGCTTTCCCAGGTAAAGGACAGGGCATCCACTTTCCAAGCTTGACTGTGGGAAGTCCTTGGGCAGAATTTGTCTAATTGGTAGTTCTGAGGGGAGGCAAACAGGTCTATCTCTGGAGTCCCCCATTTGTTCCTCAAGAGGTTGAATATTTTTGGTTCCAGTTTCCATTCGTGTGGGTCCATGAGATTTCTACTTAGGTCATCTGCCAGAGAATTTAGCTTGCCTGGCAGGGATTGAGCCTGTAAATGCACTTGGTAGCTCAAAGCTGTTTCATAGTTTCATAGTTTAGTACTAGGCTATCTGCCCTGGGGCATTTGCAAGCCTAGCCCTAGAGATGTGGCTTTCGCCACCCCATGTAGTGGTACTAAGGTGTATAGAATAAATTTAGAATACTGTGCCTTTGTCTAGTAGTGACACATTGAAGACCCCCTTACTTATTAAAATCAGTTTACTGTGCCTCTGTCAAGTAGTGACACAGGGGTGACCCCCGGGGTAAGCCTACGATCTCCCATCCACTCGTCAAGATTTCTCTTGAAGAGAGTCAGTGAGGGGCTCTGCCTAACATGGACTGGGATTCTGTTCCAGAGTATGGGAAGCCTCTGAGTTATGAATCTGTCCCTCCAGCATGTTCTATTCATGTTTGTACTGAGGTTTAAATCTTTGGCTCTCGTGGTTCTTATGGATTTGAATTTTTTGAGGTGGAGCATGCCCATCAATTCCTGGTTGGACATGGCCTTGTATGTCAGGCACAGATCACCTCTGAGCAGGCGGTAATGCTACTGAATAGAGCTGGAGTTTCTTTAGCCTGGCAGCATATGACATATGTTGGAGACCCTTGATCCTCTTGGTGAGGTACTTCTGGGGTCTCTCCAGCTGTTGTAAGTGCCGGGTGAGGTACACACCAAATGGGGCATTGTACTCAATCATGGGCCTGATAAGGGAGGAGTACAGGGACACAATGACCTCCTTTGATCTGGATGTGAACCCCTTCATGATAAGGTGGGCAAGGTAGAAAGTCTTTCTAACCACTTTGGCAACGTGGGTGTCAAATGAGAGGTCACTATCAACTTGGGTCCCCAGGTCTCTGATTACTTTTTCGGTACTCAGTGGGTTATTGTCTATGTGATAATTTGTGGGTACTTTGTTTTTCCCAAAGGGGATGACTATACATTTCTTGGCATTCAGTTTAAGGCCATGATTCCGGCACCAGTTGTCCGTTTCAGTGAGGCCTTTCTGTAGGATGTGTGTGTCAGCTGGTATATTGACTATGGCGCCTAGTTTGCAGTCATCTGTGAACTTTGTCAGCCACAACCCTCCCATGTTTGCTTTCACATCTGAGAAGTAAATGCCGAACAAGAGGGGTCCCAGGACAGAGCCCTGTGGGACACCACTTGTGACTGGCTTTGAGTCTGACATGGCTCCTGCAATCTTGACTTTATGGGTTCTGTTCTTTAGCCAGTTTGCAACCCATCTTGTGACATATTGATTTACATTTAAGCTGTTAGATTATCTATGATCCCCGAGTGGGGTATTGTGTCGAAGGCTTTAGCCAAGTCCAGGTAGGCTGTATGGACTGCCTTGCCCTCATCAATGGCTCTAGTGACTGTTTCGAAAAAGTCAACCAGGTTCAAAAGGCAGAATCTGCCCTTTACAAAGCCGAACTGGGTGGGATCAAGTGTCTGTAGGTCCCCAATGTCGTCGTTTATGAGTTCCATAATAATTCTTTCCATAGCTTTGCAAACCAGGCTGGTCAAGCTTATGGGGCGGTAGTTCCTAGGGTCTGTAGTGGAGCCTCCCTTGTGGAGTGGGACCACTGTTGCTGTACGCCAGTGTTCAGGTACATATCCTGTTTAAGGTTAAATAACATTTTTATATGCGGGTTTAGCTCCTCTTGGAGTTCACGTATCACGCAGCCGGGGATACCACTGGGTCCCATAGATGCTGTGTTTTTTGCTTTGCTGAGGGCGGTTCTCACCTGGACATCAGAGATGACAGGGAGGTTACATTCAGCTGGGATGAGTATTTCTTCTTTTAGAGGTGAGGGAGGGGAGAAATTTGCAATGAACCTGTCTGCCAGAATGTTGGCAATATCTGTGGGTTCGGTAAATTTTTTGTCGTTGTGTAC
The DNA here is from genome assembly GCF_019279795.1 of Protopterus annectens. NCBI lineage: Eukaryota > Metazoa > Chordata > Ceratodontiformes > Protopteridae > Protopterus > Protopterus annectens. The sequence goes on along the minus strand of NC_056747.1, from coordinate 4,642,176 downwards.
TAACTCTGAGCATATCTGAGGGTTTCCGCCCAGGTTTCTAACATAACTGAAGAATGCCTTGTGGTTATCTTTAGTGTCCTTGGTGATTTTTCTCTCAAAGTTGGCCTTGGATGTTTTTATGAGAGAACGTAGCTTTCTACTAGTGCTGATCAGAGATGCCTTCCCTTTATGGGATTTTGCTCTGTCTTGCAGTAGCTTCCTTCTTTTGTTATACAATTTGTTTATGGCTGGGGTCCACCAGACAGGACGCTTTCCTTTGGTGGACAGGGTCTTGGTTTTATTTGGGATTGCACGATCCATGCATTCTTGGAGATGCCCGTAGAAAGCATTTGTGTAGGATTCAGCATTGTGGGATGTGGTTTCCATTGGCCCTGTGGGCTTAAATGATACCATCTCAGTCTTGAGAGCCATAGCTAGTCTGCAGGGAGGGTACGAGTGGGTTCCCCCCTGCTTGTTTATGTACCACATAACTGTGATGTCTGTCTTTACCAATAATTGTCCTGGAAGAATGTGGTCCTTGCAGGCTGTCAGGGAATTCTGTACAGCTAACATTTCTTTTTGGTTGATATGCAGGTGCATCTGTCTCTGGTTCCATTTACCCTGAATGCACTGCCCTGCCAAGTGAGCCCCCCCATGCATAGACCAATGCGTCTGTTGTTAGGGTTTGGGTGGCAAGGGGCAGAGTGAAAAGGAGCCCCTTTTTGTGGTAGCAGGCCTCTGCCCACCAAAGGAACTATGTCTTTATACAAATGATAGGAATCATTGATTCCAGGTCCTGATAATGTTGACACAATAGACAATACTATGGTATCATTGTAGTTTCCTCATATGCAGTCTTGCATATGGAATTAGTAGAATGCAAGAGGCCATGAACCCCAAGGCTTTCAGAATTTTCCTTGCAGATAGCTGGGTCTTTGTGGGCAGTAGTTTGAAGTAGGTTGTCAAATAAACTTGTTTCTCTGGAGTGAAGAAAACCATATCTGGGAAGTTGTATTCAAGTTTGCTCCCAGGAATACAATTTGTTGGCAGGGTACTAGATGAGATTTATTTTCTTTTATGGTGTACCTCAGTGAGTTTAGAAGTTTCTTTACGAATGCCAGATGTTTTACTAGGAATTCCTGGCTTTCTGCCTGAATCAGACAATCGTCCAAGTATGGGTATATTTGAATATTTCTCTGCCTGCAAAATGCAATGGCTGGAGCTAGACACTTTGTGAATACCCTGGGCGCAATAGATAAGCCAAAGGGAAGTGCAGCGAATTGAAAGTGCATGGAGCATGCCCTGAAGCGGAGGTATTTCCTGCAAGATTCCCTTATTGGAATATGCAGGTAAGCTTCCTTTAAGTCTAAGGTTGCCAACCAGGCATCTTTGCCTATCATAGGCAGCAGCTGTTGAAGTGTTAGTATCTTGAATTTTGGGATTACCAAAAAAGTGTTTAGAATGGAGAGGTCCAGGATAGGACGCTAGGAGCTGTCTTTTCTGGGTACCAGGAAAAGTCTTGAGTAAAAACCTTGTCCCCTTTCTTTTGCTGGGACAAGCTGAATAGCCCTGATAATTAGAAGTGAGAGAACCTGCTGTTGAGCCTCTGCCCACTGATTTGGGGGTAGGTCTGGCCAACCGTTTGGGGTTGGTAAGGTGTGGAAGTGGAATCTGTATCCTTGGGAGACTATATTCAAAACCCATTTGTCCTGGGTAATGAGTCCCCAGTTTTTTGCATGCAGGGAGAGCTTTCCTCCTAAGGAAGCAGGCAGCTGAGCAGGGCTTGGAAGGGTTAAGGTTAAGTCATTGTGTCATTTTCCCGTAGGGGGGGTGTCTTACTCCCTGCTTTTGAAGTGGGAGCCCCCCACTGCTTAGGCCTGTGCGTAGCCTGAGACTGTAACCTAGGTGGTCTGCTGTTCCTGGGTTTGGACTGAGAAGGCCTGGAAGAGGCTGGAAAGGGCCAATTATTTGAAGGCCAATGCCTACTAAACCTGGGAGGCTGAACTTGCAAGAAAATATTTAACAGTTTGCATAGATTTGGCTTTTTCCTCCAGCTTTTTGAGGACTTCTTTTGCTATGTTGCCAAACAAGTGGTCTTGGTTTAAGGGAGTATCCAGTAATTTAGCTTTAACATGATCTGGCAAGTTTTGCTCCTTAAGCCAAGCACGCCTTCTAAGTACAGACCCAGTGACAGCAGCCCTGCAAGATGCTTCTAAAGAGTCAAAATCACACTGCAAAGTATGTTTACCAACTTGTTCTGCAGAATGCATTAAATCCTGTAATTCTTTGTGTTCAGTGCACAGTCAGGAATCAACATAATTTTCTGTTTACGTAGTCCCATAACATGCTGCTGGTACTTTAACATATGAAACTGGCAATTTAAAGCCTTAATGGCCAAAGTAGCAGAAGTATATACCTTCTTACACCATTTGTTCAAGGCTCTAGAATCAGAAGGGGTAGGGTTTTTGGCAGCAGTAGCCTTAAAGCCCCTTGGTCCTTGGGAAATGGTCTCTGGATACGCAGTAGGATTCTTGAAGAGGAACTTGAGAGAGTCAGGTATTCTGTAATACCTATCAGGTTTTCTGGGAGCTGGAGGTAAAGTGTCTGGGGAAAGGCTAGATTCCAAGAAAGCATCATCCACAATGTCCAGAACAGGTGGGATAGCTAAAGGCCTGTGTTGAGGGAGGAGTAAGAATTCCCTAAGCCTCTTTTTGGAGTCAGAGTAATCCTGGCTTTCCCAGTGGAAATGCTCCCTAAGAGTGTGCAAGGTTTCACCAAAAGAAAAATCTTCTGGAGGGAAGCAGAGGGAATGGAATCCTTTGCATCAGAATTCTCATAGGTAGATAGGGGCAAATCCTGGTAATCAGAAGAAACAGAAATATCAGATTCCTGTTCAGAAGAATCAGAAGACAAATCAGTTCTAGGTCTCTTTAGAGGGGGAAGGCTGGCTTCCCCTAATTAAGGTAATAAGTTCTTCAGCCATTCTAAGCATTTGTTTTTTAGGCATATGGGCCTGAGCATGCAGTTTGGATGTTTTCTAGGCGTGGGTCGAGTTTTAGGCCTGGATGAAGAAGATGGCGTTGGTTTAAAATGCAAGTCTGTAGGCCTGAATGCACCCTCAGAAGCTGGTGCCTGCAAAGCGGCTCTGGACCCATCCAAGGTAGAGACATCCGCAGGTTCTATACTCGAAGAAGCATCTCACAGCATACCGGACTCCGAATGGGTCTTAGTAGAGGCCTGCGAATCTGAAGTAGCGGGTATCAGGGGCTGTGAAAGCACCTCACTGAGTACTGACGAACTGCCGACAAGCATAGCAGAAGCGTCGTCAGCAGTTCTGGACCTATGCCGTCTGTCTCTGTCTTTATCCTTACATTTTTTCGGAATATCGGTAGTCAGATGGCTTACCAAAGTCATTTCTGGATAGTTATACTGAGTACCAAAATAATTTGCTGCAAATATAGACCGACGACGAATAGTTCGTGGTTTAAATAAGGCACAAAACAGACAGCGAGGGACGTCGTGGTCTGGGCCTAAGCAAGGAATGCAGTACGAATGAAAATCTTTATGAGGTATTTGCTTTCCACAAATAATACAATTGTTAACTTTTACTGACATCGGTTAAGAGCAAAAAAAAGGATACCCAATGGGGTACTTAGCCTTTTTGAAGACTTCGGTTCTGAAACTCGAAAACGAAAATTTCAGGAGTTGGCCAACAGGCACTTGCGAAATGCTTCTGCTTCGGGCACCACACGGCAAGAAAGACTGATGTAATGGCGTCAGACGCATGTTTTATACCCCTAATGACCTGACGTCATGGAAGAAAAGACAATATCCGATGCAGGAATCCAAGACTCTTGTATTCAGGCCGGCTGAGGGCTACCTCCAGGCAGATAACCCAAATGTAATGACTGCAACAGTGAAACACAAAGAACATATTCCTATTACAAAAAAGTAATGAAAGAAAAGGAGAGTAAATTAACTATTATACTAAATGAACTAGATAGGAAATGCCAGATTACAAAGAGCCCAGACTTAGAGAAACAAAGTAAACTACAAAAAGAACTATTTGATCTACACCAAGAAAAGTATTCCCTACAAGAACTAAAATCAATAGCCAAATATTCTGAGTGGGTACAAGTTCTGTCTAGAACTTTGGCGAGAATAACCGAAAACAGACGAGAAGCCTCTAGGATAACTCTACTTCAGTATCACGATAAAATATTCAAGTCAGATGTACAGATATTACAAATATTCCAACAAATCTACACAGGGATTTATGAAACAAATGCCCAGCACAGCACTAGCTTTGAGACTGAGGAATTCTTGACAAATCTTACATTTGCTATAATCAACGAAGAACAAGCATCACTCCTCATAGCCCCATTTGAGCAACAGGAAGTAGCTGAGGTAATTAAAAACTTAAAAATAGGTAAAGTCCTGGGTCCAGATGAATACACAGCAGAGTTTTATAAAACATTTAAACAGAAACTCTCGTCCATTCTACTGAAAGCACTTAACTACATTAAGATAAATGGTATAACTGATCTTTATAATAAACAACTCAAAAACAATTTTCATTCCTAAAAACAATCTTGATAGATCAAACCCTCATAACTATAGACCCATTTCCTTGATTAATGCTGACATTAAAATTCTAGCCACACTTCTAGCGAATAGACTCAAGAAAATCATGCCTTTCATTATATCTCCAGAACAATCCAGTTTCATGTGCAATATACATACATGGGACAATACTTTGACTCTGGACTCTATGACCCAACTTATCAAAAAAGAAAGAAACCCAGGGTATGCACTAGTTTTAGATGCTTGCAAAGCATTTGATAGAGTGAACAGGAAGTTTCTATTTTCTTCCCTAACCAAATTTAATATTGCAAAGGAATTTATCAATTTAATTGAAACCTTATACAACAAAGCACATACTCACCTTTATATTAATAAAATCCTATCTAGACCTGTTAAGCTGAGGAATGGATCAAGACAGGGTTGTCCACTTTCACCTTACCTATTTAAATTATACATAGAGCCCCTATTTCTACATATGTCACAAAGAACCTTTCACTCAATTCCCAGAATCTTGAATTCTAAAATAATACTATCTGCATTTGCAGATGATCTCAATATTTATTTTGAATCCCCAAACACAGACCTAAGGAAAATGGTGTCATCAGTAAATACATTCTCAAAAGTCTCGAACTACCAGCTAAACCAAAAGAAATACTACATATTTCTCATCAATCCTCTTAATCATAGAGAAAATTATTTTCCAGACTCCCCTTACAAAATGGTATACTCTACTAACTATCCAGGGATATCTTTTGAACATACAAGGCCATGTCAAACCCTGAGCTGTTGGACATGCTCCACTTAAAGAAATCCCACTCCCTCAGAGCCACACGCTCCAGGGATCTAAACCTTATCATCACATTGAACAAAACATGCTGGAGGGATAGGTTCCTGACCCAGAGACTCCCCATACTCTGGAATAGACTGCCCATACATGTCAAGCAGAGCACCTCACTGGTCCTCTTCAAAAGGAACCTTGATGACTGGATGGGAGATAGGAAATTCACCCCGGGGATCACATCAGTCACCCTGCTAGACTGGGGCCCATAGAAGTAAATATTGTGGGAAAAAATTTCCAGGGAATTGTTATGGCTAGGCCTGCATAGGCCTTAGGGCCGATAGCCTAGTACCAACCTATGAACATAATCATTTATCCATGATACAAAATAATCTAATTAAAATATGAGATAATATCACTCAGGACCTAGATAGCTGGAGATAACTGAAATTATCAATGATGTCTAAAGCAGCAATTATTAGAATGAATACATTACCAAGACTACTATATATCACTTTAATACATCAATCTCTGTCATCCCAAATAATTTCTTTCAGAAAATTAACAAAGAACGTGCCAGATTCATATGGTTTCCCAAATCCGTAAGAATAAGTTATCAAAAACTTAGCTACCCAAAAGAGAAAGGGGGACTAAGCCTACCAGACTTTCAGCTTTACCATAAAATCGCTAGTGCCATTAGACTATCTCTAATCTCCAATTTCTCTGTCAACCTAGGAGTCTGGTCTCCGATCTGGGTCAAAATTTGGCACCAACATGTGTCCAGATGCAATATAAACCCCAAACCCCTTCCTTACATAGTTCCAGCAAATGTTAGGAATCTCAAGATTAATAAAATCTTAAAACAGATAATAAAAAGCTTCCAGGAGTTGATAAAAATCCTTGAAACTAGACAAGACATTATCCCTCCTTGAACCTATCCACTTAAATCCAAACATCAAAATAAACAAGATGTTAAACCTAATGGACTATCCACTGATTAAGGAACTCACTGTATGGGATATATATAAGCACAAAGAGAAAACATTGCAAGAATTGCAGCTAGTTCTTAAAGTAAATAACAAATACACTATTACATTACGTCAGATTAGGGGGATAACACTACCATTTTCAAATATTCACCTATAAATAAGAATGAAGTAACTAGGCTGACAGACATCACTGAAAGCCTAGCTAGTAGGAATAAAATGCTTTCTAATACATACAATCTGAGTAGTGCAAGCAGGTATGAAAATTCTCTACTTTATTCTACTACTGGGACCAAAGGGGTTGCATATTTACAGAAGAGCAGAAACTGAAAGCAATCGACTCCACTGCTAACTTATCTCCATTCAAAACACTTATATACACAAATAATGACCAAAAATAACGGGTATTACACAAATAATGACCAACAATAATGGGTATTACACAAATAATGATCAACAATAATGGGTATTACACAAATAATGATCAACAATAACGGGTATTACACAAATAATGACCAACAATAACGGGTATTACACAAATAATGATCAACAATAACGGGTATTACACCCCTTCCATCGACTCCACTGCTAACTTATCTCCATTCAAAACACTTATACACAAATAATGACCAACAATAACAGGTATTACACCCCTTCCATCGACTCCACTGCTAACTTATCTCCATTCAAAACACATATACACAAATAATGACCAACAATAACGGGTATTACACCCCTTCCATCGACTCCACTGCTAACTTATCTCCATTCAAAACACTTATATACACAAATAATGACCAACAATAATGGGTATTACACCCCTTCCATTGACTCCACTGCTAACTTATCTCCATTCAAAACACTTATATACACAAATAATGATCAACAATAACGGGTATTACACAAATAATGACCAACAATAGCGGGTATTACACAAATAATGACCAACAATAATGGGTATTACACAAATAATGATCAACAATAACGGGTATTACACCCCTTCCATCGACTCCACTGCTAACTTATCTCCATTCAAAACACTTATATACACAAATAATGACCAACAATAATGGGTATTACACAAATAATGACCAACAATAATGGGTATTACACAAATAATGATCAACAATAATGGGTATTACACAAATAATGATCAACAATAATGGGTATTACACAAATAATGATCAACAATAACGGGTATTACACCCCTTCCATCGACTCCACTGCTAACTAATCTCCATTCAAAACACTTATATACACAAATAATGACCAACAATAACGGGTATTACACCCCTTCCATCGACTCCACTGCTAACTTATCTCCATTCAAAACACTTATATACACAAATAATGATCAAAAATAACGGGTATTACACAAATAATGACCAACAATAGCGGGTATTACACAAATAATGACCAACAATAATGGGTATTACACAAATAATGATCAACAATAACGGGTATTACACCCCTTCCATCGACTCCACTGCTAACTTATCTCCATTCAAAACACTTATATACACAAACAATGACCAACAATAATGGGTATTACACAAATAATGACCAACAATAATGAGTATTACACAAATAATGATCAACAATAATGGGTATTACACAAATAATGATCAACAATAATGGGTGTTACACAAATAATGATCAACAATAACGGGTATTACACCCCTTCCATCGACTCCACTGCTAACTAATCTCCATTTAAAACACTTATATACACAAATAATGACCAACAATAACGGGTATTACACCCCTTCCATCGACTCCACTGCTAACTTATCTCCATTCAAAACACTTATATATACAAATAATGAACAACAACAATGGGTATTACACAAATAATGACCAACAATAACGGGTATTACACAAATAATGACCAACAATAATGGGTATTACACAAATAATGACCAACAATAACGGGTATTACACAAATAATGACCAACAATAACGGGTATTACACAAATAATGATCAACAATAATGGGTATTACACAAATAATGATCAACAATAATGGGCATTACACCCCTTCCAGTGACTCCACTGCTAACTTATCTCCATTCAAAACACTTATATACACAAATAATGATCAACAATAATGGGTATTACACAAATAATGATCAACAATAATGGGTATTACACAAATAATGATCAACAATAATGGGTATTACACAAATAATGGTCAATAATGGGTATTACACAAATAATGACCAACAATAACGGGTATTACACAAATAATGACCAATAATAACAGGTATTACACAAATAATGATCAACAATAATGGGTATTACACAAATAATGATCAACAATAATGGGTATTACACCCCTTCCATTGACTCCACTGCTAACTTATCTCCATTCAAAACACTTATATACACAAATAATGATCAACAATAATGGGTATTACACAAATAATGATCAACAATAATGGGTATTACACAAATAATGATCAATAATGGGTATTACACAAATAATGATCAACAATAATGGGTATTACACCCCTTCCATCCTGAACAAATTTGTCATAAATCACTGGCATGTACGTGCCATCCTTTTCCTAAAGCCAACCCCCTGCAAGTACTATGGTTTTGTAAATATTCCCAGAATCTTTGGGGTTCTCTTAAGTGCAAATAGAAAAAATGACATATCATAAATCAACCCTAGCATGGGAATTTGCTGTTCTTTGCATCACTGACTGAGATTAAGAAGAGAGTTACTGGCATCTTTTTAACACCTTTATTAACTTACCGGTTTAGATATGGGTATACGTACAGTAACAAAAAAGAAAACAAATCGTATGACCATTTTTTGCCATACACGCGCATTTTAAAACACCCATCTTTTCCTTCATTATTAACTATCAGCAGTTCAACATTACATAATTTTCTCAATTTCTGTCTTCCCATAAACCTCGCTGTCCCTCCCTAGAAAGGAGTGCTTACAGATGTGCAAAATACATCCTACAGTGATTGATTACACTACAGTGACCACGAAACAGTGGCAAACCACTGTGCTGCTAAGGCATGATATAGGACAAATTATCATCCCAGGGATAAAAAGATTGAAAGGGGGATATGTCAGGGTGACTTTGTCACCGCTGCTCTTCTCTCCCGCCTTAATTCATAAAAATGTCTACTTAACAGATTAGGTCATGTTTACAATTTGTCTCCTAGGAAAGAATGAAGTGTAAAAACTTCTAATCTTCTTTTTGTACATGATTTAAACTGCATAGTTCAGATGAGGAACTGAAAGTGCAAGTGGTCAACTCTCTCTCAGATGATATAAGAATGTCATTTGGTCTTGATTAATGTACAAAAGCAACCTTTAAAGCAGGAAAGCTGTAGCACCAAGAAAATATTAGTCTGGGACAGGAATGTGATATAAAAGAACTTGATCAGGAGGAAGTGTATAAATACTTGGGAACTGACAAAGAATCAACAACAACAAAAAAAAATGAACACATGCAAACAAAAAACTTAGTAAGGAATATATTAGAAAACTAAAATTAATGCATATCTGCTGACGTCACACGATCCAAACACAGTGAAAGTTTTAAACCATGAGAAGAACAAATTTAAGATGACTTCCCTGCATAGTTTTGCAGAAGCATATTGTCAAGTGGGAATGGAAAAAGTCAGACAGCAACTGAATATGCCAGAAATGAAAGAATATAAAGGTGAAGGACCAGATGAGAAGACAAAAATGTGGAAAATACATCAATATAGTCTGAAGTACAGAAAACTCCTGGAACAACCTCATGTTGATCAGGGTCTGATGCAGATTGTACAAAAAAGATGTGTCCGTTCTGAACAGTTGAAGTTTCCCATGGATACCAACCCACTTTCACCCTTTGCATAGCAGCACTACAGCTCTTCTCTCCCACAAAGCAATGAATTGACATAGGGACTCATCCTACATACCCATAACTATCAGTGGCAAACATGCCCACTCATCCTACGTACCCCATAACTATCAGAGGCAAACATGCCTACTCATCCTATGTATCCATAACTATCAGAGGAAAACATGCCTACTCATCCTACGTACCCATAACTATCGGTGGCATACATGCCTACTCATCCTACGTACCCATAACTATCGGTGGCAAACATGCCTACTTATCCTACATACCCATAACTATCGGTGGCAAACATGACTATTCATCCTACGTACCCATAACTATCGGTGACAAACATGCCTACTAGTGCAACGTACCCCATAACTACCGGTGGCAAACATGCCTACTCATTCTACGTACCCATAACTATCGGTGGCAAACATGCCTACTCATCCTACCATACCCATAATTATCAGTGGCAAACATGCCTACTCATCCTACGTACCCATAACTACCGGTGGCAAACATGCCTAATCATTCTACGTACCCATAACTATCAGTGGCAAACGTGACTACTCATCCTACATACCCATAATTATCGGTGGCAAACATGCCTATTACGTACCCCTATCAGTGGCAAACATGCCTACTCATCCTACGTACCCCTATCAGTGGCAAACATGCCTACTCACCCTACAGACCCATAACTATCGGTGGCAAACATGCCTACTCATCCTACGTACCCATAACTATTAGTGGCAAACATGCCTACTCATCCTACATACCCATAACTATCAGTAGCAAACATGCCTACTCATCCTACGTACCCCATAACTATCAGTGGCAAACATGCCTACTCATCCTATGTACCCCATAACTATCAGTGGCAAACATGCCTACTCATTCTACGTACCCCATAACTATCAGTGGCAAACATGCCTACTCATCCTACGTACCCCATAACTATCAGTGGCAAACATGCCTACGCATTCTATGTACCCATAACTACTGGTGGCAAACATGCCTACTCATCCTATGTAGCCATAACTACCAGTGGCAAACATGCCTACTCCATAACTATCAGTGGCAAGCATGTCTACTCATGCTACGTACCCATAACTATTAGGGGAAAACATGCCTACTCATCCTACGTACCCATAACTATCGGTGACAAACATGCCTACTTATCCTACGAACCCACAACTATCTCTGACAAACATGCCTACTCATTCTACATACCCATTAACTATCGATGGCAAACGTGCCAACTCATCCTATGTACCCCTATCGGTGGCAAACATGTCTACTCATCCTATGTACCCATAACTATTGATGGCAAACATGCCTACTCACCCTAAGTACCCATAACTATCAGTGGCAAACATGCCTACTCATTCTAAATACCCGTAACTATTGGTGGCAAATATGCCTATTCATCCTACGTACCCATAATTATCACTGGCAAACATGCCTACTCATGCTATGTACCCATAATTATCACTGGCAAACATGCCTACTCATTCTACGTACCCGTAACTATTGGTGGCAAACATGCCTACTCATTCTACGTACCCATAACTATCGGTGGCAAACATGCCTACTCATCCTATGTACCCATAACTATCGGTGGCAAACATGCCTACTCATCCTACGTACCCATAACTATCGGTGGCAAACTTGTCTACTCATCCTTCGTACCCATAACTATCAGTGGCAAACATGCCTACTCATTCTAAGTACCCGTAACTATTGGTGGAAAACATGCTTATTCATCTTATGTACCCCTGTCGGTGGAAAACATGCCTACTGATCCTACATACCCAAAACTATCGGTGGCAAGCATGCCTACTCATCATACTTATCCATAACTATCGGTGGCAAGCATGCCTACTCATCCTACGTACCCATAACTATCAGTGGCAAACATGCCTATTCATCCTACGCACCCTTAACTATCAGAGGCAAACATGTCTACTTGTCCTACATACCCATAACTATCAGAGGCAAACATGCTTACTCATCCTACGTACCCATAACTATCAGTGGCAAACATGCCTACTTGTTCTACGTACCCATAACTATCGGTGACAAACATGCCTATTCATCCTATGTACCCATAACTATCAGAGGAAAAAGTACAGTTTTGTACCTACCATAAATGTAGATGTCCGATAGATATACAACTGCAGTCATAACATATGGGTTGTCCTGCCTCAGGCAGCCCTCGGTCGGCCGGATTCCAAAGTCTGGGTCCGACGTCGGCTGATGTCGCATTTCTCTCTGACGTCAGAGCGGCTGGAGTACATAAGCATCAGCCAACGCCATTTTCTTCAGTGTTTCTTGCCCCAGATGCCAGGTGCCCTCCAAGGAAGGCTGTAATCAAATTGGAAGACAAAAACAGGATTCCAGACAAATAAGTAAGCAATAAACAGATATACCATAACAGATATCCCCAGCTAAGAGAAACAGGGATAGGAGTGGACCCAAGGCATACAGGGGTATGGAGGGAGGGAAAATCCGACTGCAGTTGCACATCTATCGGACATCTACATTTATGGTAGGTACAAAACTGTACTATGTCCTTCAAGCATGCAACTGCAGTCTTAACATATGGGTTGAATACCATAGCTTAGCTGGGGGAGGAGGAATGCTCTAGGAAAGAGATGGTGTAGCAATCAAACCCTGCAGGACTGCCGAAGCAAAGCCTGCTCTGGATCTGGAATATAAAGGGAGATTGTAGTGTTTGGAGAATGTATGCACGGAGCTCCATGTAGCAGCTTCTAGAATGTCTTTTGTAGGCACCCCTCTTAAGAATGCTGTACAGGTGGCTGTAGCTCTGGTGGAGTGTAGTCTGACATTGGCTGGAACATTCTTCCCATGGAAGGAATAACAAAATCTGATGCAATGTCCAATCCATTTTGAAATAGTCTGTTTGGAAATTGCTTTTCCTTGTACTCCAGCGGCGTAAGCTACAAAAAGCTGATCAGACTTCCTACTGGTCTTGGTTCTGTCCAGGTAGTAGCGAAGTTGTCTGTGAATGTCCAAGGTATGCAACAGTCTTTCCTCTTTGCTCTCAGGATTGGGGAAGAAAGTAGGCAGGTGAATAGCTTGATTTAAAGAAACCCTAGATACCACCTTTGGCATAAAAGTAGGGTTGGTTCTTAAGGAGACCCTGTCTCTGTGAAAGATTATGAACGGTGGTGTTGCCATTAGGGCCTGTAGTTCCGAAACCCTTCTTGCTGACGTAATTGCCAACAGGAAAGCTGTCTTCCATGATAAAAATTGTAAGTCCACTGAAGCTGCTGGCTCAAAGGGAGGTAGAGTCAGTTTTTCTAGGACAAAGTTGAGGTCCCAAGCTGGCACTGGAGCCTTTCTTGGTGGCTTAATGTTCTTGATTCCCCTGAGGAATTGCCTTAACAGAGGATGTGAAAACACAGGCGGATCAGTGTTATATCTAGCTGAGATAGCTGAAGCATGTATCTTTATGGAAGAATATGAGAGTCCATTCTGCAGCATATCTGCCAAATATTCCAGGATGAGTGGGATATTCAATAATGATGCATCATGTCCCTTGCTGGTATTCCAAATGCTGAATCTCTTCCATTTTGCTAAGTAAACCTTTCTGGTGGATGGTCTTTGAGCTTCTGTTAATATCCGCTGGACTTCCTTGGAGAGAGATAGATTGAGGTTATTCATGGGATCTCCCAGGCTGTTAGCTGCAGTGTCTGAAGGTTTGGATGCACTGTTTTGAAGTTGTGCTGAGTCAAAAGTAGGGGCCCTTGGGGAAGGGCCCACTTTTTGTTGTGACATATGCTCCGTAGTAGTGGGTACCAGTGTTGTCTTGGCCAGTCTGGAGCTATTAGGATCCCCTTGGGTCTCTCTGCTTTGATCTTTAGTAATACTGTGGTCATCAGTGGCAGAGGTGGGAATGCATAGATTTTTAGAAAGTTCCAGTTGAATGAAAGAGCATCTATTTTCCAAGCTTGTGGATGGTATGTCCTTGAACAGAATTTTTGTAGATGATGGTTGAGGTGGAAGGCAAATAGGTCTACTTCTGGCCTGCCCCATGTCGAGGTGAGTTGTGTGAAGATTTTCGGATGTAACCTCCACTTGTGTGGATCTATGAAATTCCTGCTTAGGCTGTCCGCCAGCACATTGTCTTTGCCTGGAACAAACTGGGATTGCAACTGTATGTTTAGGCTCAGTGATTTTTCCCAAAGATTCATTGTCAGTCTGCAAAGGGGGTAGGAATGGGTGCCCCCTTGCTTGTTTATGTACCACATCACAGTGGTGTTGTCTGTCCGTATCAGTAGATGGCCTTGCTGAAGTTGTTGTCGAAAGGCCTCGATGGCATGCATTACTGCCAGCATTTCCTTTTGGTTTATATGCAGATGTGTTTCCTTTGGAGACCATTGTCCTTGTATACATCTGCCCTCTATGTGCGCCCCCCATCCAAGGTCTGAGGCGTCTGTGGTCATGGTCTGTGTTATCTGAGGTTTTTTGAATGACATACCTGTGTTTGCCTGGCTTACCGAGGCCCACCATAGGAATTCCTTTTGTAGGCATGGAATGAGCGGTATGGTTGTCTCTAGGTTGTTGCTGTGCTGAGACCATAGGCTTTTTAGGTACCATTGAAGCTTTCTCATGTGTAGTCTTGCTAATGGAACCAGGAGAATGCAGGATGCCATGTAACCCAGGGCCTGTAGGAATCCCTTGCAGTCATCTGGGTGAGTTTTGCCAAACCTTTGAAATAATGAGTTAACTTCTCTTGCTTGTCTTCTGTCAGGTAAGCCATTTGAGAGGCTGTGTCTAGATTGGCTCCTAAGAAGGTAATTTGCTGGGATGGCTGAAGTCTTGACTTTTGGAAGTTGACTGTGTATCCCAGAGCCTGTAGCAATTGTATGACATAGTTCAAGTTTTTTGTCAAAATCAATTTGTCGTCCGCTTGTATGAGGCAGTCGTCCAGGTATGGGTAAATTTGGATCCCCTGGAGCCTGCGATGAGCAATTACTGAAGCCAGGCATTTTGTAAATACTCTCGGCGCAGTAGATAAGCCAAATGGCAATGCTGAGAATTGATAATGCTCTGGCCCTGCAAGAAATCTGAGGTATCTTCTGCAGCTGTGTCTGACAGAGACATACAGGTATGCCTCCTTGAGGTCCAGAGTAATCAGCCAAGACCCCTTGCCCAGCATGGGAAGGAGTTGCTGTAGAGTCAGCATTTTGAACTTTGGTACTATGAGAAAAGTGTTTAATGCGGACAAATCCAGTATTGGTCTCCATTGAGTTTCTTTTCTTGGAACAAGGAACAGTCTAGAGTAAAACCCCTGGCCTTGTTCTTGTTGTGGAACTCTTTCTATTGCTTTGATCGGAGCAAGCAGAGAAATTTGCTTGATAGCCTCTGCCCTCTGGTTTTGTGGTAGGTTTGGCATGCCTTGTTTTCTTGGTAAGGTATGAAAGTGGAACCTGTAAACCTTGGTCTATAATGTCCAAAATCCATTTGTCCTTTGTCAATCTGTGCCAATTGTCTAAAAACAGAGATAATTTTCCACCCAAGGGAGCTTCTATTTGCTCCTTAGTCAGGGGAAGTAGAGGAAAGTCATTGAGATTGTCCCTGTGGGGCAGGGGAGACCCCTGTGTCACTTCTTTGGTTTGCTGGTTGCCATTGTCGTCCCCTGTAAGAACCTCTGTATTGTCCTCTTCCTCGGCCACGCCTGTTTTTACCCCTTTGAAATCTTTCAGGATTAGGAAAGGACCAGTTTTTAGAAGGCCAATTCCTGCTGAATCTGGGTGGCTGAACCTGGAGGAAATCTTTGACCGTCTGAACTGATTTTGCTTTTTCCTCGATGGACTTTAACACATCTTTAGCATTAGTACCAAAAAGCTTATTCTTTTCCAAAGGTGCATCAAGAAGTTTTGCCTTAACATGATCTGGTAGAGGTTGTTCTTTTAACCATGCATGTCTACGAATGACCGCCCCTGTCATAGCTGCCCTACATGAAGCTTCCAATGCATCATATCCACACTGCAGAAAGTGATTGCTTACTTGCTGAGAATTATGTACAGCTTCCTGCAAAGACTTCCTGTCTAAAGGTTCAGGAGAGGCCAATGTTTTCTGTAAATCATCTAACAGGTAATCCTGATATTGAAACATATGAAAGAGGCAATTCAGAGCTCTCATAGATAAAGTAGTGGAGGTGTAGACCTTTTTCCCCCATCTCTCTAATGACCTAGCTTCCCTGTTGGAAGGCAAGGGATTTTTGGAGGTGGTAGCTGAAACCCCTTTAGGTCCCTGTGAAATAGTTTCTAAATCAACAGCATGGGCCCTAAAGAAATGAGAATGTGTTTCTGGGACCCTATAATATCTGTCTGGCTTGGCTGGGGCAGGAGGAAGAGTATCCGGGGTAACACTGGAGTCAGAGTAAAGGTCATCCAAAACATCAAACACAGGAGGTATAGCCAGGGGCCTGTGTTGGGGCTTTTTTAGGAAGGTTCGAAGGCGCTTTCTGGAATCAGAATATTCCTGGCCTTGCCACTTAAAATGTTCCCTCATGGTATGCAGAACTTCCCCAAAAGAAATATCCTCAGGAGGGGAGGCGGAAGGGATGGAATCCTCTGCATCCGAGTCCTCATAGGTCTGGAAGGGCTCTTCCTGGCCATCGGAGTGAACAGAGTCCTCAGAATCTTCATCTGAAGGGATAGGGTCAGAGGGTTCAACCCTGGGCCTCTTATCAGGAGGACGCTGGGATCCTCTCTCAGGATGGGCCTGTGAACCTCGAATCATGGAAATTAAGTCTGCGGCCATAGTCATGATTTGTGTTTCAGGAGAAGGCTGAGGTAAGGCCTTAGCAGTAAGGTGCTTGGTCTTGCTGCCTGCCTTAGCACGTGTGTAGGCCTTAATAGACATGGCCATAGGAGGCCTAGCAGCTCCACGTGCAGGAGTGACCTTATCTACAGCAATGGTCTCGGGCATTTCCTCGGTTTCAGTATCCGGAGGAAAATCTATAACTGGCGTCGGTGTGGCCTCCGGTATCGGAGGTGTCGGTAAAGCAGTGTCTTCGGTTCGGAGCGGAGGAATAACCGTCTGAGGGGGAACCGGAGCACTCGCGGTAGGTTTGGTGTGGAGTCGGTGGAAGACGCGGGCCGAGGATGTCGGTCCCGGTCTTTTCGTTTCTTAGGAGTCTGCGATGTCGGAAGTTCCGACGGCATTGTATAAGCAAATTTATCGCCGAAAAAGTCTTCAGCGAACTCCGCCCGGCGCCTAAGAGTGCGCTTATTGAAGCGAACACAGGCGACACAGGCCGAGACGTCGTGGTCTGGGCCAAGGCAAGGAAGACAGTAAGAGTGGAAATCCTTATGAGGTATTTGTTTACCACAAGACAGACAATTGTTAACTTTTTCAGTAATATCTGACATCGGCTGAGGCAAGAAAGGTCCCCAACGGGGTACTTAGCTTTTTTGATGACTTCGGATTCGAAGAATACAGGAGCTGACCGACCAGCACTTGCAAACTGCTTCTGCTTCGGGCGCCGCGCGGCAAGAAAGACTGAAGAAAATGTCGTCGGCTGATGCTTATGTACTCCAGCCGCTCTGACGTCGGAGAGAAATGCAACATCAGCCGACGTCGGACCCAGACTTTGGAATCCGGCCGACCGAGGGCTGCCTGAGGCAGGACAACCCATATGTTATGACTGCAGTTGCATTCTTGAAGGACATCATGCCTACTCATCCTACGTACCCATAACTATCGGTGGCTAACATGCCGACTCACCCTACGTATCCCTATCGGTAGCAAACATGACTACTCATCCTACGTACTCATAACTATTGGTGACAAACATGCCTACTCATTCTAAGTACTCATAACTATCATTGGCAAACATGTCTACTCACCCTACGTACCCATAAATATTGGTGGCAAACATGCCTACTCACCCTAAGTACCTCTATCGGTGGCAAACATGCCTTCTCATCCTACGTACCCATAACTATCGGTGGCAAACATGCCTACTCATCCTACGCACACCTATCGGTGGCAAACATGTCTACTCATCCTATGTACCCATAACTATTGGTGGCAAACATGTCTACTCACCCTAAGTACCCATAACTATCAGTGGCAAACATGCCTACATATCCTACATACCCCAAACTATCAGTGGCAAACATGCCTACTCATTCTAAATACCCATAACCATTGGTGGCAAAAATGCCTATTCATCCTACGTACCCATAATTATCACTGGCAAACATGCCTACTCATTCTATGTACCCATAATTATCACTGGCAAACATGCCTACTCATTCTACGTACCCGTAACTATTGGTGGCAAACATGCCTACTCATTCTACGTACCCATAACTATCGGTGGCAAACATGCCTACTCATCCTACATACCCATAACTATCGGTGGCAAACATGCCTACTCATCCTACGTACCCATAACTATCAGTGGCAAACATGTCTACTCATCCTTCGTACCCATAACTATCAGTGGCAAACATGCCTACTCATTCTAAGTACCCGTAACTATTGGTGGCAAACATGCTTATTCATCCTATGTACCCCTGTCGGTGGAAAATATGCCTACTGATTCTACATACCCAAAACTATCGGTGGCAAGCATGCCTACTCATCATACTTACCCATAACTATCGGTGGCAAGCATGCCTACTCATCCTACGCACCCATAACTATCAGAGGCAAACATGCCTACTTGTCCTACATACCCATAACTATCAGAGGCAAACATGCTTACTCATCCTACGTACCCATAACTATCAGAGGCAAACATGCCTACTCACCCAACATACCCATAACTATCAGTGGCAAACATGCCTACTTGCTCTATGTACCCATAACTATCGGTGACAAACATGCCTATTCATCCTATGTACCCATAACTATCAGAGGAAAACATGCCTACTCATCCTACGTACCCATAACTATCGGTGGCTAACATGCCTACTCACCCTACGTATCCCTATCGGTGACAAACATGCCTACTCATTCTAAGTACTCATAACTGTCATTGGCAAACATGTCTACTCACCCTACGTACCCATAAATATTGGTGGCAAACATGCCTACTCACCCTAAGTACCTCTATCGGTGGCAAACATGCCTACTCATCCTACGTACCCCTAACTATCGGTGGCAAACATGCCTACTCATCCTACGTACCCATAACTATCAGTGGCAAACATGCCTACTTGTCCTAAGTATCCATAACTATCGGTGGGAAATATGCCTACTCATCCTACTTATCCCATAACTATCAGTGGCAAACATGCCTACTCATCCTACGTACTCATAACTATCAGTGGCAAACATGCCTACTCATCCTACGTACCCATAACTATCGGTGGCAAACATGCCTACTCATCCTACATACCCATAACTATCGGTGGCAAACATGCCTACTCATCTTACATACCCATAACTATCAGTGGCAAACATGCCTACTTACCCTACGTACCCCATAACTATCGGTGGCAAACATGCCTACTCACCCTACGTACCCATAACTATCGGTGGCAAACATGCCTACTTGTCCTACTTACCCATAACTATCAGTGGCATAATGCCTACTCATTCTACGTACTCATAACTATCATTGGCAAACATGCCTACTTATCCTACATACCCATAACTATCGGTGGAAAACATGCCTACTCACCTTAAGTACCTCTATCGGTGGCGAACATGCCTACTCATCCTATGTACCCGTAACTATCAGAGGTAAACATGCCTACTTGTCCTAACCTGCCCTGGATTTGGAAAAGATAGGCAGGTGGTAATGCTTGGTGAAGGTGTGTACAGAAATCGAGGTAGCAGCTTCCAGGATGTCCATGGTAGGGTCTCCCCTGAGAAATGATGCAAAGGTAGATTTAGCCCTAGTGGAATGTGTTCTGACCCCCTGAGTGGTTGGTCTTCCACGGTGCTTGTAGCAGAAATGGATGCAGTGTGCTATCCATTTGGAAATGGTTTGTTTTGAAATGGCCTTGCCCTCTGCCCCTGTTGCAAAGCTGACTAGTAACTGGTGAGATTTTCTGAAGGGCTTAGTCCTATCAAGGTAGAATCTGAGCTGTCTGTGCACATCCAGAGAGTGGAGGATCCTTTCCCCTTTATTTTGAGCATTAGGGAAGAAGGTTAGCAAATAGATGGATTGGTTGACAGCCACACTGGACACTTTAGGCATAAAGGAAGGGTTAGTCCTGAAGGAAACCCTATCAGCACAGAAAATAATGAAGGGTTCCACAGCCATCAGTACTTGTAGCTCAGACACTCTTCTAGCTGAAGTGATGGCTAGAAGCAAGGCTGTTTTCCAAGAGAGGAATTTTAACTCCGCTGAAGCAGCGGGTTCAAAGGGGGAGGCGTGAGCTTTCCAGTACAAAGTTAAAGTCCCAAGCAGGGGTGGATGCTCTCCTTGGTGGCCTTAAGTTGTTTGCCCCTCTCAGGAAATGTTTGATGAGAGGGTGAGAGAATAGAGCTGGCTCAGTGTTGTAATAAGCCGAGATGGCAGAGGCATGGATCTTAATGGAGGAGAAGGATAGGCCTCTGTGGAGTACTTCTGCTAGGTAATCCAGGATTGGAGTTAAGGAGGGCAGTGCTGTGTTCCTTTCCTTTAGATTGAATCCAAGAACAATGTCTTTTCCACTTATCAACATATGATTTCCTTGTACTGGGCCTTCTGGCTTCAAGGATGACATCCAACACCTGTTTGCTTAGGGTTGCTGGTGGAGTATTCAAGGAATAAGCCAGGCTGCAAGATTTAGGGTTTGCAATTGTGGATGCAAAATCTGTTCCTCCTGCTGAGAGAACAGGGTTGGGGTCTGGTGTAGGTGCCAGGGTGGCACCGTTGTCAGGCTGCGCAGGAGTGGGTACCAGTGCTGGCCTGGCCAGTCCAGGGCAATCAGAATTGTCCTTGGCCTGTCTTGTTTTATCTTGAGAAGGGGCAGAGGGGGAAAGGCACAGAATGAGACTGTTTCCCATTGAATGGATAGGTCATCCACTTTTCAGGCCCTGCTGTGAGGGTTTCTGGTGCAGAATTTGCTTAGCTGGTGGTTGTAGGGGGAGGCAAGGAGATCCACCTCTGGGGTCCCCCATTTCTGAATCAAAAGGTTGAAGGTGCTGGGCTCCAATTTCCACTCGTGTAGGTCTAGTAGATTTCTGCTTACGTCGTCTGCCAGTGAGTTTTGTTTGCCTGGCAGGAATTGAGCTTGTTAATGGACTTGGATGTTCATAGGTAGGTACATGTCCAAGGCCATGTTCCACAGGGCCATGGCTAATCTGCAGAGTGGGTAGGAACGGGTTCCCCCCGCTTGTTGATGTACCACATAACTGTGGTGTTGTCTGTTTTTATCAGCAGTTGTCCTGGAAAGAGCAGGGATTTGAAAGCTGTCAGGGCATTCTGTACAGCTAGCATCTCTTTATGGTTGATGTGCAGATGAATTTGACTTGGGCTCCAGTGGCCCTAAATACATTTGCCAGTCATGTGAGCCCCCCATGTATAGTCTGATGCATCTGTGGTCTCTGGGTGGTGTGGGGTAGAGTAAATGGCAGTCACTTGTGGTTGCATGCTTCTGCCCACCAAAGGAACTCTGTCCTTAGGGTATGATAGGAATGACTGTTTCCAGGTCCTGAGAATGTTGGCACCAAAGACATTTTAGGTACCACTGAAGTTTATTCATATGCAGTCTTGCATATGGAATTAGCAGTATACATGAGGCCCTGAAACCTAGGGCTTGCAGTATTTTTCTTGCACATAGCTGGGTTCTGGTGACCATTTGTTTGAAGTAGTCTGTCAGATAGACTTGTTTTTCTGAGGTGAGGAATGCTATCTGGGAAGATGTGCCCAAGCTTGCTCCCAGAAATACAATCTTTTGACTGGGTACCAGCCTTGATTTCTTTTCGTTGATGGTGTAGCCCAAGGAAATGAGAAGTTTTTTTACAAATGCCAGGTGCTTCAGCAGCAACTCCCGAATGTCCGCCTGAATCAGCCAGTCGTCCAAGTACGAGTAAATTTGGATATTTCGCTGCCTGTAGTATGCAATGGCTGGAGCCAGGCATTTTGTGAATACCCTGGGTGCAGTAGATAAGCCAAAGGGAAGTGCAGAGAACTGATAATGTGGGGATGTGCAGATAGGCTTCTTTTAAGTCTAGGGTGACTAACCAGGCATCCTTGGCTAGCATAGGAAGAAGCTGTTGCAAGGTAGCACTTTGAATTTTGGTACCACCAGGAAGGTGTTGAGAATTGAATGATCTAGGATTGGATGCCAAGAGCCCTCTTTCCTGGGTACCAGGAAGAGTCTGAAGTAGAATATTTGATGCCTCTGTTCTAATAGAACAGGCTGAATAGCTCTGATACTGAGCAGGGAAAGTACTTGGTTTTGAGCATCTGCCCATTGGTTTGGAGGAAGGTCTGGAAACCCACTTGGGGTTGGCAGTGAATGGAAATAAAATTTGTACCCCTGGGATACGATGTTGAGGACCCATCGGTCCTGAGTGATGGACATCAGTTTTTTTGCATGAAGGACATGTTTTCCTCCTAGGGGCACAATCAATTGGGCAGGGCTGAGAAGTGGAGTAAGGGAGTCATTGTGAGCTTTTTTCCGTAAGGAAGTGGCTTACCACTCCCTGCTTTAGGAGTGGGGGCACTCCATCGCTTAGATCTCTGCATACCCTGAGACTCTAGTCTGGGTGGTCTGTTTCCCCTAGGTCTTGTTTGAGAAGGCTTGAAGGGGGCTGGAAAGGACCAGCATTTTGAAGGGCAATGCCTACTGAATCTAGGGGGTTGCATTTGTAAGAATTCTTTAACAGTCTGCATAGATTTAGCTTTTTCTTCCATCTTGTTAAGAACTTCTTCTGCTTTGGTGCCAAATAAACAATCCTTATTCAAAGGAGCATCTAGTAATTTTGATTTGACATGGTCTGGCAAGGTCTGCTCCTACAGCCAAGCATGTCTTCTCAGTACAGAGCCAGTGACTGCTGCCCTGCAAAATACTTCTAAGGCATCAAAGTCAGACTGTAAATTATGCTTACTGACTTGGCTTGCAGAGTGTATAAGCTCCTGCAATTCTTTATTCTCTGCACAGTCTGGAAAAGTTACCACCTTTTGTTTAATGAGTTCCATAATATTTTTATTTATTTATTTTACATTTGTTGACCGGGCTAGTCTAACTGGATATATGTCCATTTTCAGTGGAGGCCCGGGGAGAAAAGCTCCTAGCATGAACAGTAATAAAGTTAACAATATATAACAAAGACATCTATAACAACAGTACAGAGGTAGCAAGAAAAATATAGTATTATAATTATAGACATTATACTAAAAGTTAAACTTAAAAAAAAAAAAAAAACAATTATACTAGACACAAAAGCGGGCATGAGCAAAACAGAGTAAAGTCCTTATATTTTATTCCCTCACTATGGAGAAAAAAAAGAGAAGTAACTAGATTTGGAGGCCTAAGTTAGAGGAGTGGGGAAAGGGGTATGAGCAGGAGGGGGAAAAGATTTCAGTCTGGGTTAGCACAAGGACAAAGCCACTGTGTTTTAAGATGTTCTTTAATATGTTTTTTGAATAGAGAAGTAGAAGCTAGGGTAGAAAGTTCAGGAGGGAGCTGATTCCAGTTTTTACCTGTAGTATTTGATAAAAGTGAGTCACCAGCTTTGTTGTTAGATTTAATCGAGGAGACCAGGAGTTTATTAGCAGAACGTAGTGTAGCTAGATTTTTATATGGTGAAATCAGATTAGTGAGGATAGGGGTATTATTGGGGTGGTATAGGATCTTTTGAGTGATAAGTAACTGTTGACAGAGTATATGGTTCTACAGTTCTAGCCATCCTAGTTGTTTGAGGTTAAGGCAGTGGTGAGTTTTAAAGGGAGAGCATGTGATGAATCTAGCTATGCTATTATAACAGGTAGAAAGTTTGGAGATGTTGTTTTTTGACAGGTTAGTATATATAGCAGAGGCACAGAAAAAGGTAGAAATGAGGTGGGTCTGGGCAATAGTTTTCCGGGCTGAAGGGGTAAGGAAGGGTTTAATTCTATAGAGAGTACCAAGTTTTTTGCTAACAGACTTTATGGTGGAGTTAATATGGTCATCATAGTTAAGACGATTATCAATTGTTACACCTAGTAGGCGGGTGGAAGTATCTGGGGTTATGTTGGTGCCATTGTTAGAGGTTATAGAGAAGAATGGATTAGGTGATTTATGAGTTGGAGTAAAAAGCAGTAGTTTTGTTTTTTTGGGGTTAAGGAGGAGGAAATGTTGCATAAACCAGTTTTCAACATTTTGGAAAACAGTTTGGGTGAGGGACTGGAGGGAGGCTATGTTCTTAGCAATACAGATTAAGGTTGAGTCATCTGCATATTTAATGCAGGTAGCTTGAGGTATGTTCATGTGTAGGTCGTTAATAAATAAGGAAAAAAGAAGGGGACCTAAGATAGAGCCTTGTGGGACTCCAATATTTACTGGAAGTAATGAAGACAGATTGTTATCCCAAAGTACTGCTTGCTGTCTATTTTTAAGATAACACCTAAACCATTGTAATGCTTGTGGATCAACAGAATGGGACTGTAGTTTGTCTAGAAGTAGGTTATGGTTAACCATATCAAAGGCTTTTGACAGGTCAATAAATAGTGCAAAGGAAAAAGAGTTGTTACGATTTTTATTTATAGAGTCAGTGAAGGATAGGAGGGCTGCTGTTGTGCTGTGGAATGGTCTGAAGCCATGCTGGCAGTTGGCTAGTAGGTTATATTGTAGTAGGTTGTTAAGTAGTTGTGTTTGAATACATTTTTCCATTATCTTAGCTAATGGGGAGAGTAAGGCAATAGGTCGAAAGTTAGAAAGCTCAATAGAAGATCCACCTTTATGTAGACTGATGATGTGGGATACTTTCCATATGGTAGGGATTTTGCCTTCAGAAGTAGTTTTGTTAATAAGGATAGATATGGGGTAGTCTATAGCTTTTGCGGCAATTTGTAGGTATTCAGATGGGAAATGGTCAGCAGACGGGGTGCAAGGTTTCCGTTTTTTAAGTAGCTTATAGATAAGAGATGTAGGTACAGGTTGTATATGAAAGGTAGGAGATGAAGTCTTGGAGGTATTTGGTGGGGAAGCAGTAGAAGGGGGTAAAGAATTGGCTAGGGTTTCAATGGCTTCTGTAAAGTAGTTATTAAAGGCATCAAGGATCTGGTTGGAATTATTATGGTTGAAACCTGATGGGGCAGGAGTAGTAGAGTGTCCTGACTGAAGAAGTTTGTTTATCCCTGACCAAAATTTTTGTGGAGTTTGTTGACTGGTTTGTTGGAGGTGAAGGTAGAAGTCTTTTGTCTCTAAGAGTATCCTTCTTGTTGGCATTTCTTAACTGTTTAAAGAGGAGGTGATCAGATGGACATTTGGCAGCTCTCCATTTAGCCCAGATTTTGTTCCTGAGGAGCATCTTTTGCTTAGTTTGTTTTGTTAGCCATGGGGGAGATTTGGTTCTTATTCTAGTAGAGCGATAAGGTGCGTGGTAGTCTAGGATTTGAAGAAAGTTAGTGCTGAAGTAGGTCACAGCCTCATCAAGTTCAAGATGGGTCAGTGGTGACCAGTCATATGCTTGCAATTTGTTCAGGAAGCTATCTGGATTAAAGAATTTTTTTTAGAGTGGGAAGTTTTGAGATTATGAGTAGTTGAGATATGGAGTTTTTGTCTAATGTAAGCAAGCATATGGTCGCTGATATTGTCGAGAAGGGTTCCTGGAGTAGAATTGCTAGGATGGTTATTAATAAGGATCCAGTCAAGAGTAGATTCTTTCCTGCTAGGTTTGTGGATTCTAGTAGGAGTGGTTATTAATTGAGAGAATCCAAAGATATTTATGTGGTTAGTAGGGTTCTAGGAACTGCAGGTGAACCAGTCTATGTTGAAGTCACCCAGTACAATGGTCTCCTGGGGTAGTTGGGTAGAGAGGTAACTAAGTAAGTTTTCAAGAGTATTAGTATTGTTACCAGGGGGAAGATGCATACAAATTAGGTAGATAGATTTGGAGTTGTTGATTTGGAGTTTGGTAGACAGCATTTCAGATTTAGTGTCTAATGATGGAAGCACATTAAAGGGGGAAACTTGGAGATTAGCTTTATAGACAATGGCTATACCTCCACCTTTTTTGGTTTTGCGGTCACATCTAAGGATATTATAGCCTGGAGGGGTAATTTCCTGGTCTAGAGTAGATGGTTTTAGCCAGGTTTCTGTAAATCATAGAATATCAAATGAATGCAAATCAAGGAGTGCATGCAGGTGGGAAATTTTATTGTTAATACTTCTAATATTAAGGTGAGCTATCAGGAGGGAGTTAGGTGCTTTAGCTAATGTAGAAATCTTAGGTAAAGTTACATTATCTTATAGTTGCTGGTACTTCAGCATGTGAAAAGTACAGTTGTGTACACTTACCACAAATGTAGATATTCAAGTGTATTAACTGTTGCAGTCCTAACCAATGGGTTATCCGGCTCCCGTTAGCCCTCAATCGGCCAGAATACCAAAGGTAAGTAAAAATGACGTCGGCTGTAAAGGACATCAGAGCATCAGATACAAAAGGAGCCAGCCAACGTCACATCCTCAGTCTTTCTTGCCATAACCTACGTACTGACAAAAAAACAAAACTAGTGAAAACAAAAAAAGATAGTGGATTTGTAGAACTAAACTTCTTTATTGGTAAGCGCTTTCATTGGCAAAAGGTAAGCCAACTTCTTCAGACCATCGAAAAACATACAAGATACAATCCCATGTGAAAAGGAATGCCTTTTATACACAGTGTTAGTCTAATCAAGCAATTAAATTAAGTAACAAACAATCAACAATAAAAAACCACAAGTAACCATTTGTTTGCTGAACCAGAGATTTGTTTTACATAGGTTTTCCTAAAATCAGTAAACCTTGGACAATAAACTTTCTCAAGCCTAATTTATCTCAATATTAAAAGTACCAAATCACCCAGCCTTGTGATGGTACCATAGTTACTTTAAAATTACTAACTTTTAAAACCATGTATATTAAAAGATCCTAAATGGATCTATTTATTCAAAAAGGCTTGTAATACTTATCTAGCTAAGGCTTTTATTTTGAGTAAACATTTGATAGATACATATTCATTTAAACCCGGCATAAGCCATGGTACGGATCTGCCATGCCAATTCTATTTCCTCTAGTTTAAGTTGCCATGGGCCACCCCTGCTGCTACGGTCTACTTTCTGCAAGACAATAAAACTGAACTTATGGTCTGGGTGTTCTATTACATGCCTTGCTAGGGCATTTGTACTGATCTGCCTATCAATGCTATATTGATGCTCGTATATCCTTTGCTTGAGCTTTCATTCTGTTTTTCCAATATAGTAACCTTTGCATTGGTTGCAAACAGCCCCATATACTAACCCTTGGGAATCACATGTATGTCTACCCCAAATTTGATAGGTCTTATCTCTGATGTTAACCTTGTTAGTCACTTTAATATGTTTACATTGGGCACATCTTCCACATTTAAACATACCAGTTTGGCCTCTTAAAGCTTTTTTCAGTCTTTCAACCAAGTTTTTCAAATTGAGACCATTCTGTATGTTATAGCTGGTGTTGTGCCCAACATTTTGACTAATTCGTTATCCTGTTGTATTAAAAACCAATTTTTACATATAATCTCCCTAATGCTACTTGAATCTAGGGAATAGGTTGTTACAAAACTAGTCGCCCCATTCAATACCTTTTCTTTTCCCTGGGAAATGTTAACAACATTCCCCACTGGTGGGGTTGTGTAAACTTGTTTTTCTTGTACCAAATGTTGAAAATACCCTATTGATCTTTTATTACGTAGCTCTTCCATCACTTGATCGATTAAGGGTAAAGGATAAGCTCTTTAAATCATTGAAACTGGATACCATCCTCGCTGCTCTTACTGCCTGCCCCTTCACCACTGCCCTTCCATCCTCGCTGCTCTTACTGCCTGCCCCTTCACCACTGCCCTTCCATCCTCGCTGCTCTTACTGCCTGCCCCTTCACCACTGCCCTTCCATCCTCGCTGCTCTTACTGCCTGCCCCTTAACCACTGCCCTTCCATCCTCGCTGCTTTTACTGCCTGCCCCTTAACCACTGCCCTTCCATCCTCGCTGCTCTTACTGCCTGCCCCTTAACCACTGCCCTTCCATCCTCGCTGCTCTTACTGCCTGCCCCTTAACCACTGCCCTTCCATCCTCACTTCTCTTACTGCCTGCCCCTTAACCACTGCCCTTCCATCCTCGCTGCTCTTACTGCCTGCCCCTTCACCACTGCCCTTCCATCCTCGCTGCTCTTACTGCCTGTCCCTTAACCACTGCCCTTCCATCCTCGCTGCTCTTACTGCCTGCCCCTTAACCACTGCCCTTCCATCCTCGCTGCTCTTACTGCCTGTCCCTTAACCACCGCCCTTCCATCCTCGCTGCTCTTACCGCCTGCCCCTTCACCACTGCCCTTCCATCCTCGCTGCTCTTACTGCCTGCCCCTTAACCACTGCCCTTCCATCCTCACTGCTCTTACCGCCTGTCCCTTAACCACTGCCCTTCCATCCTCGCTGCTCTTACTGCCTGCCCCTTAACCACTGCCCTTCCATCCTCGCTGCTCTTACTGCCTGCCCCTTAACCACTGCCCTTTTCTGATGGAGGGGATGGCAACTTGCGAAATGTAAGAACGTATTACAGTATGTGGGTTTTCGATGGATGGTAGAACTAAATTGCCTATTGTTATTGTGTTCACTAAGATGTATGTCCAAAAAGTTAACCTCATTTTGGCCTACTTGGTATGCAAATTCCAAGAATTAAGTAAATTACGCCATTTCAGTTATAAACCCATTAATCATGTCCACCGGCCCCTTCCACAAGAAGAACATGCCATCCTGGTACCTTGTGTGCCAGGCCACATGTTCTTTGTATGTTGTACAATTAAATAGGAAGGACCTTTCCCAATAGGCCAAGACACTATTAGCAAAACTGCTCCCACAAGGGGAGCCCATTGCAATACCACTCCTTTGGAGGAACAATTTGTCTGAAAAAAGAATATAATTATTATCCAGTATTATTTCAAGGAGAACTTATATCAAATTAATTTGCTGATGTTCCATCCCTCTTATGTGAAGGAACTCTCTAACCCATTCAATTCCTGTTCGGTGTGGAATGGAGGTATAGAGGTCCTTGATGTCAACTGTAAGGAAAACGTGGTGTTCATTAAACTCTAGTGCATTAATGTTTTCCAAAAAATGCCAAGAGTCTCGACATACTTGTGTCTCTGACTTAACAAACGGTTTCAACTTGCAGTCAACAAACTTGGCACAAGCATATGTCACGGAACCCCTACCGTCCACAATAGGTCTAAAGGGTGGACTATTAAGATCCTTATGTATTTTAGGGGCACCAAACAATGTTGGAACTACTGGGGCTGCCATGGTCAAAAAATGGTATGAATTCACATCAATGCTCCCTTCAATAAAAAGGTCGCTCAACATGCTATTAATTTTATTATATGCCCCATTTAGCTCATTCTGGCTTGCACTAACATATACATCACCATTTAATAAACTCAACATTCTTGTTTCATAGACCTGTTGGTCCATAAACACCAGCCCCCCTCCTTTATCGGGTTTCATAACCCTCACGTTACATACATTAATCAGTTTGAGAAGATCCCGTTCATTAACAGTGATGTTTCTATTTCTGTTATACTTAGCTACACTACAATTAAGTGCATGCCTAATGTCCATTTCACAAATTTTGTCAAACATAGCCAATGATGCTTGGAGGGGCGGGTTGAACAGACTTGAAACTCTTAAACTGTTGGTAAGTCCAGAGTTTTGTCCCAGTTCACAAGTCAGATTGAGTTTATGAACAAACATTTTCAAGTCTATAACAGTTCTGACTACGTCAGCTCTGTGGTCCGGAACAAAAGTCAGCCCTTTGGCAAACAATTTGGCCATTTCCTCATCAACTTCCAATGAGCTAAAATTGAAGATATGGAAGCCTCCTTCTGTATTCACTAAAACTTTGGGTAGGCACTGGACTACCTCCTCCTCCTGTTTTGGCGCCTCCTTTGTGGGGCTTGTTTCTTGTTGTGCCTTGGTTGTGCTGTTTTTGTTGCTGGCCGGTGTGGGTACTCAGAAAACCCTGCTGAAAATTGTCTCCTATTTGATTGTTCATATTGTTCTGAGCAATAGAGCCCCCCCCCCCAAACTTGGTTGTCGCCTTGGGCCATTCTGCTGTTGATAATTATGAATGCGCTCACTTCGACGTACTTCTGTTGTTTGGGGAATGATTATATCATCCTCATTTTCCAAGTCAGTGTCTCCACTTGAAGCACTTGGGTTAGGTGGCCGCTCTTGGACCACCATGGCATCAGGCACTAACGGTGATGGGGGTTTAGCATTCACATCCCTGTTAATCTTTTTTCTTTTAATCTCAATGCTTTTTTTAATACTAGCGTCAATGTTGGTAAAAATTTTGGAATACTCATATCTGTAACGCTAAAATCAGAAGCATTCTTTATAGTCTGTTCCAGCAATTCCAAATCCACTTTGAGAGTGGATATCTGTGCAAGATAATGTTTTATCAATGAATCTTAAAACTCTAGGCCCTGGTGATTGAATAGTGCTATCAGTTCAAGATGAAATGTTGATTTATTTATTAAGCCGCTAGGGTAATGCCACTGGCGTAACCCTTTCGGCACAATATTCTTATTAACACATTCTTGCAGATAGGACACTTTGAGTTGGTATTTTCTACATTTAAAAAGTTTCACATCAAACTCGCTCAAGTGTCCGACCATGGAGTTGCTATTATTAGATATTTCATTAGTAACTCCGGAGATGTCATTATTAGAAAAAAAGTTGTTGTTATTGAGGTACATACCCATGGAAGGGATGTCACTAGATGATGATGTAGTCCTTGGTTGTAAAACCAATGGTTGAATGCCTGTAGCCAAGTTAACAGGACCTCCATTGTTGTTAACCATCGCTCCAGATTGTGCAGATCTCACTGCTGGTATTGCCGATAGAAGCTGTGGTTGCCCAGCCGGAACTAACGACATAGATGTGTTACCTCCTGGTGTTCTGGAAGTCCCTATGTTGTTGGCAGCTTCTACACGCTGCGTGAGCATATTTACTCGGTTCAGCAACTGGTGTACCAAAACTGTTAAGTCGCCCATGGTATTCACCTCTGAAGCTCCTCCTGGTGAAGCAGGAAATTCCTCCTCTTGTGTAAAGAGAGGTTGGGAGTCTGTTCCAAAGCCACTCGCCATAAATAACTTACGTACTGACAAAAAAACAAAACTAGTGAAAACAAAAAAAGAGAGCAGATTTATAGAACTAAACTCCTTTATTGGTAAGCGCTTTCGTTGGCAAAAGGTAAGCCAACTTCTTCAGACGATCGAAAAACATACAAGATACAATCCCACGTGAAAAGGAATGCCTTTTATACACAGTGTTAGTCTAATCAAGCAATTAAATTAATTAAGTAAAAAACAATCAACAATAAAAAAACACAAGTAACCATTTGTTTGCTGAACCAGAGATTTGTTTTACATAGGTTTTCCTAAAATCAGTAAACCTTAGACAATAAACTTTCTTTGTTTTCTTGCCATAACCGTCAGAAGTCCCCAGAAAACAAGGCTTAAACCAAATTTAGCCTGTACCTTAGGAAAAGAGAAAAGGGGGAAGGAGGGAGGGAAAGCAGGACTGCAACAGTGAATACACTCGAACATCTAAATTATGGTAAGGGTACACAACTGTACTATGTTCTTCGTGTTTCACTGTTGCAGTCCTAACAAACGGGTTGAATACCAAAGCCCAGAGAAAAGGGAGGAGGAACCAACAGAATCAAGGATTGGAGATAATGCCCTGCAGAACAGCAGTGGCAAACCCTGCCCTGGCTCTGGAAACAAAGGCAAATTATAATGCTTTGTGAAAGTATGAACAGAAGACCATGTGGCAGCCTCCAAAATGTCTTAAGTAGGGACTCCCCTTAAAAAGGCTGCAGAAGCGGAAGCTGCTCTAGTTGAGTGGGTCCTAACCCCTTGAGGAGGAACCTGCCATGAAAGGAATAACAAAAAGTAATAAAATGAGCAATCCATTTAGAAATGGTTTGCTTAGAAATAGCTTTGCCCTGGGCTCCAGGAGCAAAGCTGACCAATAACTGTGCTGATTTCCAAAGGTCTTTAGTCCTGCCCAGGTAAAACCTGAGCTGTCTGTGCACATCAAGAGAGTGTAGGATCCTTTCACTTCTATTTTGAGGATTAGGAAAGAAGGTAGGTAGGTGTACGGACTGATTAAGAGTCAGGCTAGAAATCACCTTAGGCATAAAGGAGGGGTTGGTTATCAGAGAGACCCTACCTACATGGAAAATAAGAAAAGGCTCCACAGCCATCAAAGCTTGCAGCTCCAAAACCCTCCTTGCTGAACTTATAGCCAAGAGGAAGGCAGTCTTCCACGAGAGAAACTTTAAATCTGAAGTGGCAGCTGGCTCAAATGTAGGAAGAGTGAGTTTCTCTAGAACAAAATTAAGATCCCAGGCTGGAGTAGGTGCCCTTCTGGGAGGTTTTAAGTTGCAAGCACCTCTGAGAAACATTTTCATCAGGGGATGAGAGAAACTGGGTTGTTCAAAAGAACAATGAGCAGAAATGGCTGAAGTATGAATCTTGAAAGAGAAAAAAGAAAGACCACCCTGAAGCAAATCAGCCAGGTATTCCAGGATCAGAGGAAGGGTAGGCTGAGAAAAAGATTCCATCTAGCCTGCATCCAATGAGAGAACCTTTCTCATTAGCCAGCGTAGGACTTCCTAGTGCTACGCCTCCTGGCCTCCCTCAGCACATCAACCAAGTGCTGGGAAAGGGAAGAAGATAAGGATGGAGTCATACAATGAGCCATGCTGCCAAATGGAGGGACTGAAGATGAGGATGGGATGGAGTCATACAATGAGCCATGCTGCCAAATGGAGGGACTGAAGATGAGGATGGGATGGAGTCATACTGTGAGCCATGCTGCCAAATGGAGGGACTGAAGATGAGGATGTTCATAGGTTGGTACTAGGCTATCGGCCCTAGGGCCTATACAAGCCTAGCCATAACAATTCCTTGGCTATTTCTTCCCACACTATTTACTTCCTGGACCCCTGTCTAGCAGGGTGACTAACATGATCCCCGGGATGAATTTCCTTTCTCCCATCCAATTGTCAAGGTTCCTTTTGAAGAGGGCCAAAGAGGTGCTCTGCTTGACATTTATGGGCAGTCTTATTCCAGCGTCTGGGGAGTCTCTGGGTCAGGAACCTATCCCTCCAGCATGTTTTGTTTATTGTGATGACAAGGTTTAGATCCCTGGAGCGTGTGGCTCTGAGGGATTGGGATTTCTTTAAGTGTAGCATGTCCAACAGCTCTGGGTTTGACATGGTCTTGTATGTTAAGCAGAGACTGCCTCTGAGTAGACGATATGCCACAGAGTATAGCTGGAGTTTTTTTAAGGCAGTCAGCATAGGTCATCTGCATTAGGCCTGTGATTCTTTTAGTGAGGTATTTCTGCAGCCTTTCTAGTTGTTGCAAGTGTCTTGAGAGGAACATACCAAACGGGGCGTTGTAGTCTATAATGGGTCTAATGAGGGATGAGTACAGTGGGACAATAACCTCCTTTTTTCTGGATGAAAAGCCCTTAGTGATGAGGTGTGCCACATAGAAGGTTTTCCTGACTGTTATGGCAATGTGATTATCGAATGTGAGACCACTGTCCACCTGTGTCCCTAAGTCTCTTATCACACTTTTGGTGTTTAGTGTACTGCCACCTATGTGGTAATTCATGGGTACATGTTTTTTCCCAAAGGGGATAACTATACATTTCTTGGCATTGAACTTGAGCCCATGGTTCTGGCACCAAGCATCTGTTTCTGTAAGGCCCTTTTGTAGAATATCCACATCATATGGAGATTCAATAATGGCTCCCAGTTTGCAGTCATCTGTGAACTTTGTTAGCCAGTGTCCCTTAGTATTGGCCTGTACTTCAGAGAAGTAGAGGACAAACAATAGTGGTCTCAGGACTGAACCCTGAGGTACTCCACTTGTTACTTGTCTGGAGCTAGATTTGGAGTCAGCTACTTTTACAGTGTGGGTTCTGTCAGTAAGCCAGTAGGCAACCCGTCGAGTGATGTAGGGATTAATGCCCAGCTTAGTAAGTTTATGATTCCAGAGTGGGGGATGGTGTCAAAGGCCTTAGCGAGGTCCAGATAGGCTGTGTGGACCGCCTTACCCTCATCCACGGCTCTGAAGACTGATTTGAAGAAGTCAATCGGGTTCAGGAGACAAGATCGGCCCTTCACAAACCCAAACTGGGTGGGGTCCAGTGTTTGAAGGTTGCCAATGTCTTTGTTTATAAGTTCCATGATAATACATTCCATGGCCTTGCAGATCAGGCTCGTCAGACTGATGGGGCGGTAGTTCCCGGGATCCAAGGTGGATCCCCCTTGTGGGGGGGGGGGTATACAAAGTTTCCCCCTTCCTGAACCAAAATATCTGGCTTCAGAGGAAGATTTCAAGGAGGAAATTGGGAGAGACTGTGAAGCAGTGGATACCAATGCTGCCTGGACCAGTCCAGAGCTATGAGAATAGTCCTTGGTTGTTCATCGCTGATCTTCAAGAATACTCTGGGAAGAAGGGGAAGAGGAGGGAAGGCATAAACTGACAGCAGCATCCAAGGGAAGGACAGAGCATCCACTTTCCAGGCTCTGCTGTGATGCTGTCTGGTGCAAAAAAGAGATAGAAGATGGTTGTCTGGAGAGGAGAAAAGATCCACTTGAGGAGTGCCCCAATGCTGAATGATGCTGTAAAAACGTCTTTGTTCAGCTGCTACTCGTGAGGATCCAGGATCTGTCTGCTCAACTGGTCTGCCAAAAAACACTGAGTCTCCCTGGAAGAAACTGAGCTAGGAGATGCAGGCCCAGGGATGCTGCTATGGACCAAAGACTCATGCTCTGTCTGCACAGGAGGTAAGAATGAGTCCCTCCCTGCTTGTTGATGTACCACATGACTGTGGTGTTGTCTGTCCTGACAAGCAAGGTCCCAGGAGAAAGAAGATGCTTGAAAACTAGTAAGACCTGCTAAACTGCAATCAACTCTTTTAGATTTATGTGCAGGTGCATCTGCTGTGCATTCCAACGTCCCTGTATGCATCTGCCATCCAGGTGAGCTCCCCAGGCATAGTCCGATGCGTCTGTGGTACGAACTTGAGTGGCAGGGGGTGGGCGGAAAAGGCATGCCTTTATTCTGCAGACAGGCTGTTGCCCACCATAGAACTCCATCTGCAGAGATGGAAGCAGAGGGATCATCATATCCAGGGGCTGTGTGTGTTGACACCAAAGGTTCTTGAGGTACCATTGCAATTTCCTCATGTGCAGTCTTGCATATGGAATCATAAGAATGCAAGAGGTCATGAACCTCAGAGCTTGCAGGTATTTCCTTGCAGGGAGCTGGGGCAGGCTTGCCAAGTCCTTGAAGTAAACAAAGAGTTGTCAGATTCTCCTGAGTGAGATATATCATCTGGGCGGCTGGGTTCAGACTCGCTCCCAGGAATGTTATCTCCTTGGATGGCACCATTTTTGATTTTTCCACATTGAGAGTGTTACCCATGGAAGAGAGGAGAGTCTTTACAAATTCTAGATACTTTAACAGCTGCTCCTGAGAATTTGCTTGAATTAGACAGTCATCCAAGTATGGGTAAATCTGAATTTTCTTCTGCCTGCAAAAAGCAACGACTGGAGCCAGGCACTTTGTGAAAACTCTGGAAGCAGTAGATAAGCCAAAGGGCAGTGCAGAGAATTGATAATGTTGCTTGCCCATCCTGAAATGAAGGTATTGCCTGCAACTTTCCCTGATAGGGATGTGTAGATAAAGCTTCTTTGAGATCCAATGTTACCAGCCAGGAATCCTTTTCTAACATTGGCAGCAACTGATGCAGAGTGAGCATTTTGAACATTGGAATTATCAAGAAAGAGTTCACGATGGATAGATCTAGGATACGATGCCAGGTGCCTTCTTTTTCTGGAACTAGGAAAAGTCTGGAATACAAACCCTGGCCTACTTGCTGAGCAGGAACTGATTCTATTGCCCCCAGATGTAACAGAGACAAAATTTGCTTTTCTACTTCTGCCCTTTGGTTTGGACGAGTGTCCATCCTTTGGGCACTGGAAAGGTGTGGAAAGAAAACTTGTGTCCTAGGGATACAGTACTGAGTACCCATTTGTCATCCGTGATGGTGGCCCAGACATTTGTAAAAGGGTCAACCTTCCCCCTAAAGGACTCTCAGGGCAGGCAAGAACAGGCAGAAGTTGGACAGAGTCATTGAGAATGTTTAGAATGAGATGCAGGCTTAGAACTTCCCACCTTGGAAGAGGAAGCCTGCCAACGCTTAGACTTTTGAGGGATAGCCAGCTGTCCCCTAGAAGATTTGTAACCTCTAGTTCTAGAATGGCTCTGTCTGCTGTTATCAGGAAACGTCCAACTCTTAGAAGGGTAATTCCTGCTAAAGCGAGGAGGTTGAACTTGCAGAAAGTCCTTAACAGTTTGCATAGACTTGGCCTTATCCTCTATCTTCTTGAGCACTTCCTCTGCTTTGCTGCCAAAAAGACTGTCCTTATGCAAAGGTACATCTAAAAGCTTAGCCTTGACAGGCTCTAGTAGGGGCTGTTCCCCGAGCCAAACATGCCTTCTAATAACAGAGCCAGTAGCTGTAGCCCTACAGGAGGCTTCTAGAATGTCAAAACCACAATGTAATGAATGTTTACTGACAAGACTGGCAGAATTCAGCAAATCCTGCATATCCTTACTCTCCACCAACTGAGGCACACCTGCTATCCTAGATTTAATAGCTTCCAAGGTGTGCTGCTGGTACTTCAGCATATGAAAAAGACAATTAGTAGATCTAATAGCAAGAGTGGCAGAGGTATAAACTTTCTTACCCCACCTATGTAGGTTCCTGCATTCCCTGTCAGAAGGAACAGGATTTTTAGTAACAGTGGCCTTAACTCCTTTAGGGCCCTGAGAAATAACCTCTGGATCAGCCAACGGATTCCTGAAAAAGTACAGTTTTGTACCCACCATAAATGTAGATGTTCGAGTGCCAATACAGCTGCAGTCATAACAGATGGGTTCCTTCTGCCGTCAGGCGGGTCCTCGGTCGGCCGAATTCCAAAGTCTAGGTCCGGCGTCGGTTGTCATCGCTTCTTCCCTGACGTCAGTGCGACAGGGGTATAAAAGAACCAGCAGACGCCATCTTTTTCAGTTTTTCTTGCCCCAGATGTCAGGTGCCCCACAGAAGGAAGGCAATACATAAATTTATGTAGTAATGCAATGCAATAATCAAAATACAGTAGTTGCAAGCAAATACACCACAAAAGAATACCCCAATCAGGTTGTAAGAGGAGGTGCTAGCCAATAGGCCTGTCCCAAGAAGGGAAGGAGGGAGGGAGGGAAACCTGGACTGCAGCTGTATTAGCACTCGAACATCTACATATATGGTAGGTACAAAACTGTACTATGTTCATTGTGCATACAGCTGCAGTCATAACAGATGGGTAGAATCCCAAAGCTAAAAAAGGGGTGGTAGGCACTAGGTGGAACTAGGAGGAGCCAGGATGCCCTGCAAGACTGCAGTGGCAAAGCCTGCTCTAGTTTTGGAGTATAATGGAAGGTGGTAGTGCTTGGAGAAGGTATGCACAGAACTCCAAGTGGCTGCTTCCAAAATATCTTTGGTAGGAACTCCTCTGAGGAAAGCTGCACAGGTAGCTGTGGCCCTTGTGGAGTGAGATCTGATGTCAGCAGGCACAGTTTTACCATGAAAAGAGTAACAAAAGCGTATGCAGTGGGCTATCCATTTTGAGATTGTCTGTTTGGAAATTGGCTTCCCTTGAGCTCCTATAACATAGGACACAAAGAGTTGTTGTGATTTTCTGAAAGGCTTTGTTCTGTCCAAATAATAACGCAGCTGTCTGTGGATGTCCAAGAAATGTAGTAGTCTCTCCCCTTTGTTTTGAGAATTAGGGTAAAAGGTAGGTAAGTGGATAGCCTGATTCAAAGCTACCCTGGATACCACCTTTGGCATAAAGGACAGATTGGTTCGTAAGTAAACTCTGTCCTGATGGAAAATGATGAAAGGCTGCACAGCCATGAGGGCTTGTAGTTCCGATACCCTGCGAGCTGAGGTGATGGCCAGAAGGAAGGCTGTTTTCCAGGACAAGTATTGCAAATCTGCTGAGGCAGCTGGCTCAAAGGGAGGCAAGGTCAGCTTTTCTAGAATGAAATTGAGGTCCCAAGCAGGTACTGGCTGCTTCCTTGGGGGTTTTATATTCTTAGCCCCTATGAGGAACTGTCTTAAGAGAGGGTGAGAGAATAAAGGAGGATCAGTGTTGTATTCTGCAGAAATGGCTGAGGCATGGATTTTGATGGAGGAGAATGAAAGTCCACTGCTTAGCAGCTCAGCTAGATACTGCAATATTTGAGGTAAATTCAGTATTCCAGGATTCTGGCCCTTTTTCTCATTCCAGACACAAAACCGTTTCCATTTTGCGGAGTAAGCTTTTCTAGTAGATGGCCTTCTGGCCTCCAAAATGACATCCTGCACCTCCTTGGAGAGTAGAGAGTAGAGTCTGTTGTGAAGTTAAGGAATATTCCATGTGGCCAGATTGAGTGTTTTCAGCTGATTGTGAAGAGTTTTGAAGCTGTGCTGAGTCAGAAGAAGAGGCATTAGAGGTAGGGTCCATGGTGGGGAATGCGTCAGGCTCCTCAGGAGTGGGTACAAGTGCTGCCTTGGCCAGTCTGGAGCAATGAGAATCATCTTTGGTCTGTCTGCTCTGGTTTTTAATAGAACTTTGGGCAGCAGAGGAAGAGGTGGAAAGGCATAAACTGTCATTGTTGTCCAACTGAAAGAGAGAGCGTCCACTCTCCAGGCCTGTGGATGCAAAGTCCTTGAGCAGAATTTTGTCAATTGGTGATTTTTGTGGGAGGCAAAGAGATCTATGTCTGGCCTTCCCCATGCTTGAATTATCTCTGTAAAAACTTGGGGATGCAACTTCCATTCGTGTGGATCTGTCATATTTCTGCTTAGGTTGTCTTCCAGCGTGTTTTCCTTGCCTGGCAAGTACTGTGCTTGAAGTTCGATTTGTAATTCCAGAGTCATGTTCCAAAGTGACATGGCCAGCCTGCATAGGGGGTATGAATGTGTTCCTCCCTGTTTGTTTATGTACCACATTACTGTGGTGTTGTCTGTCCTTATCAATAGTTGACCTGGATACAGAAGGTTTTTGAAAGCTATAATAGCATTTATTACTGCTAGCATTTCCTTTTGATTGGTGTGTAGGTGCTTTTCTTTTTGGGACCATTTGCCCTGAATGCACCGATCTGTCATGTGCGCCCCCCAGGCGTAGTCCGAGGCGTCTGTTGTGATGACTTGATTTGCTTGAGGCTTGCAGAATGGGAGACCTGTGTTTCTTTGGCATGCTTGAGCCCACCACAGAAATTCCTTTTGAAGACATGGAATCAGTGGTATTATTGTTTCCAAACTGTGGCTGTGTTGAGACCATAGGTTTTTCAGGTACCACTGAAGTTTCCTCATATGCAGCTTTGCACATGGGATTAGTAGGATGCAAGATGCCATGATTCCCAGAGCCTGCAGGATTTTCCTTGCAGTCAGCCTGTTTTCTGAAGTATTGAGTTAGTTGCCCCTGTTTCTCTGGCGTGAGGCAGGCCATCTGGGTGTTTGTGTCCAAGTTGGCACCCAGGAAAATTATTTTTTGAGAGGGTATTAGCCTTGATTTCTTTTTGTTGACTGTGTATCCCAGAAAATTCAACATTATTACAAAAGCCAGATGTTTCAGAAGTATGTGCTTGCTGTCCGCCTGGATCAGGCAGTCGTCCAAATATGGGTATATTTGTATCCCTTGAAGTCTGCAGTAGGCAATTACTGATGCCAGGCATTTCATGAATACTCTGGGCGCAGTAGATAAGCCAAAGGGCAATGCAGAGAATTGATAATGGGTTGAACCTGCATGAAATCTGAGGTATCTTCTGCAATCTTGTCTGACTGGGACATGCAGGTATGCCGCCTTGACGTCCAATGTTACCAGCCAAGACTCCTTGCCCAGCATGGGAAGAAGCTGCTGTAATGTGAGCATCTTGAATTTTTGGCACGAGTAAAAATGTGTTTAGGATGGAGAGGTCCAAAATAGGTCTCCAATCTTTTCCCTTCCTTGGTACCAGGAATAGTCTGGAATAAAAACCTTGACCTTGTTCTTGTGTAGGTACCTCTTGAATAGCTTTCATGTCCATGAGATCTGAAATTTGTCTTTGTGCCTCTGCCCTTTGATTGTGTGGCAGGTTTGGCATGCCTCTCATTTTTGGAAGGGTGTGAAAATGGAATCTGTAGCCTCTGTTTATAATGTCCAGGATCCATTTGTCTTTTGTGACAATATGCCAATTTTCGAAAATAATGCCAGTTTTCCACCTAAAGGTGCTGCCATTTGAGCCTTGCTTGGCATGCAAAGGGGAAAGTCATTGGGCTTGCTTTCTGAATGGCTGTGAACTATCCTCACCACCTCTTTGTGTAGGAGCTTGCCATTGTCTGCCTCTAAACGATCCTTGTGATTGCCCTCTGCCCCTCGGGCGCCTGTATCTACCTCTTTGGGGTCTGTCCATGGCTGGAAAGGACCAATTTTTGGAAGGCCAATTTCTACTGAAACGTGGAGGTTGTACCTGTAGAAAATCTTACACTGTTTGCATTGATTTAGCCTTTTCCTCCATTTTCTTTAATACCTCCTCAGCTTTAACACCAAATAATACATCCTTTTGAAGAGGGGCAGCTAGTAATTTAGCTTTGACATGATCTGGTAAGGTTTGTTCCTTGAGCCAGGCATGTCTACGTATCACTGATCCTGTAGCAGCAGCTTTACATGAGGCCTCTAGAGCATCAAAACCACATTGCAAGGTATGTTTACCCACTTGTTCTGCACTATGCATCATATCCTGCAACTCCTTCAAGTCTGGTTGTTCAGGTTGTGACATTTTTCTTCTCAACTGTGATAACAGAAACTGTTGGTACTTTAACATATGGAACTGGCAGTTTAATGCCCTCATGGTTAAGGTGGCCGAGGTGTATACCTTTTTTCCCCACCTTTCTAAAGATCTGGAATCTTTCTCGGAATTTTTAGCAGTGAAGGCCTTAACTCCCTTGGGGCCCTGTGAGATAGTTTCTGGGTCAGCCGCATGACTTTTGTATAAAAATTGGTGTGAATCAGTAACCCGGTAGTGCCTGTCAGGCTTGACTGGGGCTGGAGGTAAAGAGTCTGGGTTAAGGCAGGCCTCCAGATACACATCATCTAGTATGTCTAAGACAGGAGGTATAGCCAGAGACCTGTGCTGAGGTAGCAAGAGAAAATCCCTAAGCCTTTTCTTGGAGTCTGAGTACTCTTGGCCTTCCCAGTGGAAGTGTTCCCTCAAGGTATGCAATGTTTCCCCAAATGAGTAATCCTCTGGGGGGGGGAGACAGAGGGAATGGACTCCTCTGCATCAGAATCTTCAAAAGGGGAGTAAGAATGTTCCTGTTCATCAGAGTGCTCTGAAATAATGGAGGCCTGGTCCGAGGAGGGGGATTCTTCCTCCACTCTGGGCCTTTTGTCCAGGGGGGGGGGGTTGAGAACCCCTGATAAGAGTAATCAAATCCTCAGCCATTTTGAGCATCTGTTTTTTAGGCATGGAGCCTGGAGAAGGGCCCTGTGGAGCTTGTCTCTTAGAATACATGGCTGCTTTAGACTTAGAGAAAGCCTTGATGGAAAAAGAAGAGGAAGGCCTGAAGACACATTGAGAGGTGGCAGACCTGTCTAAACTCTGAGTTTCACCGCCTAGAGTGGCTTCGGTATCGGTAGTCGGGGTGTGGGCCGAGGAGCCTGCGACCTTGGGTACAGTAGACACAGCCAATGAAGTGTCGTCGGTAGTCAGGGGCTGCGTAGGCGCCTCACTGAGAACCGGACCACCTGTAGTAGGCTTTGGCGTGGTGTCGGTAGAAGCCGCGGACCTCATATATCGGTCCTTATCTTTGCGTCTTTTACTCAAAACTGGAGTCGGAGTATTCGACGACATAATGTAATTAAATTTTTTGCCAAAATAATGTTGGGCTAACTCCGCCCAACGCTTAATGGTGCGTCTGTTGAATGTAGCACAAAAACGACAGGCCGAGACGTCGGAGTCTAGGCCTAAGCAAGGAATGCAGAGGGAATGAAAATCCTTATGCGGTATTTGCTTCCCACATGAAATACAATTATTAACTTTGTCTGACATCGGTCTGAGGCAAGAAAAGTTTCCCCAATGGGGTACTTAGCTTTCAAGAAGACTTCGGTTGCAAAATTTTCGTAATCTCAGGAGCTGGACGACTGGCACTTGTGAACTGCTTCTGCTTCGGGCACCGCGCGGCAAGAAAGATTGAAGAAAATGGCGTCGGCTGGTTCTTTTATACCCCTGTCGCACTGACGTCAGGGAAGAGGCTACGACAACCGACGCCGGACCTAGACTTTGGAATTCGGCCGACCGAGGACCCGCCTGAGGAGAACCCATCTGTTATGACTGCAGCTGTATGCACGATGAACATCTGGAGCATGCTTCTTCACAGGACTCAGGAGGCCTGGCAACTGCCGAAGTTGCAGCCAAAGTCATCGGCATGAGCTTGCTGTTTGAATGAAGAATGGAGGCCTTGGACACCAGAGTCAACTTCATGGCTCCAGATCCAGCTAAAGAGGCAACAGGTGGAAGGTCAAAAAGCAAAATGGAAGCCGGAGGCCTGGGGGGCCTCTGAAATAGTCTCAACCGAGGCCTGCGGTTGAAAATCTGTGGGCTGCAAAGACGCCATACTAGCGACTGACAACCAACTTAACATCATCCGAGGACTTGACCTTCAGAAGCCTGCCGTAGTCCTTATCCTTACGTTTCTTGGGGATATCCGAAGCCTGA
Source organism: Protopterus annectens (assembly GCF_019279795.1). NCBI lineage: Eukaryota > Metazoa > Chordata > Ceratodontiformes > Protopteridae > Protopterus > Protopterus annectens. The sequence continues at coordinate 4,598,982 of NC_056747.1, read as the reverse complement.
AGACCAGCGGACGCCATACCGACAAGCCTAGGTCAAAATGCTTAGCTAAAATCGTAGCACGATGACGAATAGTACGTGGATTAAAGGAAGCACAGAGATCAGAATTAGGAACGTTGTGGTCAAGGCCTAAATAAACAATACAATAGGAATGAAAATTTCTATGGGGAATCGGCTTTCCACAGGTAAGACAATTATTAACCTTTTCTGACATTCATTAAGGCAAGAAAAGAGGATCCCCAACAGGGTACTTAGCTGTAGTTGACTTCAACTTTGTAGTCGGAAACAAAAAAGGTAAACTGCCGACCGGCACTTGTGCAAGAAATGCTTCTGCTTCGGGCTCTGCGGGAAGGAAGACTGAGGAAGTGATGTCAGCTGCCTCCTTTTGTATCGGACGCCCTGACATCCTTTACAACTGACGACAGCCGATGTCATTTTTACTTACCTTTGCTATTCTGGCCGATCGAGGGCTACTAGGAGCCGGATAACCCATTGGTTAGGACTGAAAAAGTGAAACACGATGAACATCTGGCAATTCAATGCCCTAATAGCAAGAGTTGCAGAGGTATATACCTTCTTACTCCATCTGTCCAAAGCTCTGGAATCCCTGTCCAAAGGGGTGGGATTCTTGGCTGTAGTAGCACTGATAACCTTTAGTCCCGTGGGAAATCATCTCTGGGTCAGCAGTAAGATTCTTGAAAATAAACTTGTGAGTATCAGGTACACTGTAGTACCCGTCTGGTTTCCTAAGGGCAGGAGTAAAGTGTCAGGAGTAAGACTGGATTCCATAAAAACATCATCCACAACCATCCAGGACAGGGGTTATAGCTAAAGGCCTGTGCTGAGGAAACTCTAAAAATTCTCTGAGTCTCTTTTTGGACTGAGGATAGTCTTGGCATTCCCAATGGAAATGCTCTCTTAAAGTATGCAAGGTTTCACCAAAAGAAAAATCCTCTGGAGGGGAGGCAGAGGGAATGGATTCCTCTGCATCTGAATCCTCATAGGCAGATAAGGGCATGTCTTCATAATCAGAAATCTCAGAGTCATTGGACTCCTGGTCTGTAGAAGCTGAAGGGGACTGGATTCTTTGCTTCTTTGCACGGGAAGGCTGACTTCCCCTAATCAGCATAATAAGGTCTTCATCCATTCTACGCAGTTGTTTTTGTGGCATGGGAGCATGAGCATGCGCTTTGGTCATCGGTTTTCTAGGTGTAGTGCATACTCTGGGCCTAAGAAACTCTGTAGTTTTGGTTAGAAAAGAAGTCGTCAGTTTGATTCGAACATCGGTAGAGTGAGGAACTGCCTCAGAAGCTGGTGCCTGCACAGCGGCTCCGGACCCATCCAAGGTAGAGACATCCGCAGGTTTCAAAGTTTAAGAAGCATCTCGTGGCATACCGGACTCCGAATGGGTCTCAGCAGAGGCCTGCAAATCCATTGAAGTGGGCTTCAGGGGCTGCAAAGGCACCTTACTGAATACTGGCGGACTGGCGACTAGCTTAACGGAAGTGTCGTCGGCAGTTTTGGACCTATGCGGTCTGTCTCTGTCTTTATCTTTACACTTTTTCGGAATATTGGTAGTCAGATGGCTTACCGAAGCCATTTCAGAATACGGAGATCGAGAGCGAAAGAATTTAGTGACAAAGAGAGCCCAACAACGAATGGTTCGGGCATTAAACAAGGCACAAAACCAACAGCAAGGGACGTTGTGATCTGGGCCTAAACAGATGATGCAGTAAGAATGAAAACCTCTGTGAGGTGTTTGCTTTCCACAGGCAATACAATTGTTAACTTTTTCTGACATCGGTTAGAGCAAGAAGAAAGGATCCCCAGTGGGGTACTTAGCTTTAGAAGACTTCAGGACTGTTCAATTCAATAATGAAAATTCAGGTAGCGGCTGACCGGCACTTGCGAACTGCTTCTGCTTCGGGCTCCTCGGCAAGAAAGACTGATGTAATGGCGTCGGCTGCCTGATTTTGTACCCCTGACGACCTGACATCAGTCCAGGAGCAACAGCATCCAAAGCAGAAATACTAAGTCTCTGGTATTCAGGCCGACTAAGGGCTACCTGCAGGCAAATAACCCAAGTATGATGACTGCAACAGTGAAACACGAAGAACATCTGCACCTAAACAAAACAAAAATTCTACTTTTCATTCCAAAACAATATTCTGGTCACAAAAACACATTTACTATACCAGATGCACAAAACACTATTTATTTTGCCTTTGTTTACCAAGTTAGTCCAGCTTGATTCAACATAAACCCCTTTTAAGATGAGGCCCAGGGAGAAAAGCTACATACAGACTCATTAAAACAATCATACAAGTTTAAACAACTGGGGAATTACATATAATATCAGATTATGTATAAAAGAGGTTAAACAACAAGTCAAACATTATATACAGCACAAGAATCCTTACCTAACATACTGCACTAGACTTGAGCTTGTCGCACACACACACACAATTACTTGTGGTCACCATAGATAATAATGTAAAATTTGAGAAATGTACATTCTGGAGAAAAATCTCTGATCACTATAACCAAATCATCTAATACTGTAGGTGAACTTAAATTCAAACAGTGCAGCTAAACTACGAAACGACATCTCACTAGCGAGCCACTCAGAATGCAGACTCATTTAAAACACAACTTCACCTATCTAATCAATGGATCGGCTTCAGTGTATCTCCAAGATGTATGTTACTGTTACCTTCAGCTTGCACATCATGAAATCTTTTCTCTTCACTCAGAATCTGCTCTACCACAACCAGTCTTCACCAACAGATGAACAGTTGTACTAGCACCTCCCAGGTACACGGCTCACCCGCCACCTCTATAACCTTATGACAACTACAAATGTTAACTGTCTCTGAACTTGCTCAGCTCAGAGCCCCACCTCAGCGATGTAACAGCCACCAGAACAATTGTTTACCTATACAGCAACTTCAAGGGTGTGGTGGGAGAAGGTTCTAAAGGAGGGCTAAAACCACAAATCCAAAGGTGGGATGGGATCTTGAACTGGCAGTCTTAACAAGAATACACACCTCAAAAAAGCTTTACAGATCTTCAGGGCTGCAACACGAATGCACCTCTCAAAAAAGCTTTACAGATCTTCAGGGCATAACAAGAACGCACACCTCAAAAAAGCTTTACAGATCTTCAGGGCAGCAACACAAGTTTTTACTTCACTGCTTCAGCGTGTCTTATGTGCTGTGCTCAATAAACCTGTTTGACATGGCAAACTTCACTGGTGGTTTTATAAGATTGGGTTGACCAGGTGAATTCCCCATTTGTGGTTATTATTGATTTTGGACTTCACTTGGGCTGTTTTTTTCCATTTTTTGCAACTACAGAAGTGTTATCTCTGCCAACAAGAAAATCAGAAATTGCAGCATGCTGAACCTTAATAGTAGAACAGTTCAGACAAGGTTGACACAGATTAGCAAGAAAATCCAGAACAGCATCAAGTGGGCCGTACAGAGGGGTCTAGACCATTAGACGAGGCATTTCTATTTACTAGCATAGATCTTCAGTGTAGGTTTCTAGGAAGAGGACAAAAGATGTACAGTAAACTCTCAGTTAACCGGCACCCATGGGGACTGGTAGATGCCAGATAATTGTACTTTCAGGTTGCTTGAGCGTTACTATTAAAATAGGCCTGACGAATACTGTACCCTATACTATTTGTTTGGTTTGAGTTGTTCTCGGGTTGGGGAGAGAGGGAATTTATTCCTATCTTCTTTTTTAAGACTCTAAAAATTTAAGGTATGTTTCGCGGGGGAAAACAAAGTGCAACACATGAAAATTGAACTGTATTTCTTTGATTTTTTTTTTTTGCTGGTTGCTTCAGTTCCGGTTAACTGAGTTTACTGTATAACTTTGTCAGAGAGCTTGGCTATCACAGGAAGTGGAAAAACATTGCAGAAGAATGTCCCTTGGTGAATATCCCAAGGGGAATTAGGGCAAAGAAATTGCTGCACTTTGTAGTGTATGGGGTGGCAAACAGATCGCAGCAAGGGGTGCCCCAGCACTGGAAAATCTGAGCTGTTATTTCTGGCTTCAAAGACCACTCACGACGAAGATGAAGAATAATGTCCCTGTTTAAAATGTCTGCCAAGATGTTGGATTTCCCTGGGATATGTGCTGCGATCAAAAACTGTTGAGAGATCACCCATGCCTACTGCCACACCCTCATGGCTTCCCAACAAAGAAGGTAAAGACCAATTTCAGACCTGCTTGTTTATGTACCAAGCCACAGACATATTGTCTGTCTGAACAAAGAACACACCCTAAGGGAGAAGGTCCTGAGAGGCCTGAGAGTCTAGGAGGACTGCTCTCATCTTGACATTGATGTGGAGACTTTCCTCTAAGGATAACTATGTCCCCCCCTGGACCATCTTCCCTTTGAAATACCCCCCCCCCAGAAGACAGTCACTCATTTTGACTGTGGCCTGAGGTTGTGGAAGAACGAAGGGCCGCCCAGCTATGACTAGGCAGGATTCCAGCCACCATCTCACCTGTGCCAAACAGATGTTTGCTACGTAACCAGTAAATTCATGGGATGTGTTAAGTACTACCACCGAGCTGCTACCATCTGCTGTAGGATCCTCATAAGATACCTCACCAAAGGTACCAGGCAAATCAAAGCTGCCATGTGTCCCAACAGGCTCAGAATCATGTAGGCCAGGGTTTTGTCAGACAGAAGTAGATAAGACACTAGTGTTCAACTGGATTGGAAGTTTTGCTGTCTGAGAAACCATTTCCAAATGGCATCCTATGAACTCTAAGACTTGAAATGGCTCTAAACTGGACTTTTCATAGTTCATAGTGATCCCTAAGGACAGACAAAACTGGGGTAAGGGGTCCCGAGCTTTGACAAGAGACGCTTTAGTGGAGATGGTAAGGAGTCAATCATCTAGGTATGGAAAGACCTGGAGACCCTGAAGCATGAGATAGGCTGCCACAACTGCAATGTATTTGGTTTACACCCAGGGGGGCTGTAGTGAGGCCAAAGGTTGGTGCTCAAAGCTGATAATGATAGGCTCCCAGCTTAAACTGCCTCGCAATCTTTATATGATGCTAGGCTTCTTTGAGATCTACTGAACACATCCAGTTTTCCTTCAACAGAGGCAGAATGGACTGAGCTATAACCACCTGGAAATTTGACTGCTTGGCATAACAGCTCAACTTACTTAGATCCAAAACTGCTCTTAGGTCTTCATTCTTCTTTGGAGCAAAAAAATAATATGGAATAGACCCTGGGGTCTCGCTGGCCTAGTGAAATGTCTAGGGTAACTCGACTGGCCAGCAGCTTTTCTGTCTACTGCTGCATCTGTTCTCTGATGGGATGGAATGTCTGGAAGTGATTTCCGTGTTTCTCTCATTGCAAACAAAAATGGAACTGAACAACCTCTGGATATGACTCTCAACACCCATATGTCTGAGGTGATGACCTCCCAAGCTTTTGGGTTGAGAGCCAAGCACCACCCCCTCCAATTGCCTCCACAGAATGGCAGCCAGGCAACCCTTCAGGTACACTAATAAGGCCTAGCAGAGAACAGTCTATTGGAAGCATTGGTTCTGCAGAATGCCCCTGCCACTCTAATGGCATGCATTCAGGTTACCCCTTTCTGCCACAAGGAAAGCCTTCACCAGAACCATCATGAAAAGGGTGCTGTGACTTGTAAAAAAGATGCTTGGTCCCCTTCTGATTCCTGGAGAAGGATCATTGTGGGGTGGCAAAGGGCACATTGATGGCAGAGTTTTTCAGTCCTGCTTGCTTCTAGTTAACGTATCCTTGACCTTTGGGCCAAAAAGGGAAGATCCTTCGAACCTGCCATTGACAAAGATGTCTTAAAGTAGTCCATCAAATTAGACAACTACATCCAGGCATGCTGCCTGCAGTACAAGACGTGCCTTTGGCTGCACTGGACAGCAGAAGCATAGACCCATTAGTAATAGATTGCATGGTAGACAACCCTGCCTCAAGACTTTTCTGCATCTCTGGGGTCTGCTGTGCTTTCATTGCTTCTGACACTTATGACAACAGGTTCTGGCAAAGTCTGGCCAAATGTGCTAAATAGTTTGAAGCTCTCAATGCAAATGTCACCAACACATAAGCACACTTTCCAGAAAGGTCCAAAACCCCGGACTCCCTGTTCAGGGGGTGGGCTGAGGAAGTCTCTTCTGAAACGTCATTTTTAGTGTCTGCTGCTACCATGATTGCATCAAACACAGGGCCCCTTACTCCACTATGGTTGGTCCTTGAGGATTGGTTCCAGCACATGTGGTCCACTCCATAACCTCTGGGACACCAGATCGATAAGTGTGTCTGGAGAAGGGCCACCCAGGATATAGATGAGGCCTCACCAAAGGCCTCCAAAAGCACAGACTCCTCTGGGGTGGGGGCTTCAACAGTCCAACCCTTGCACTGCCACAATACCCCTAGGAGGCAGTGTCACAGGGGGATTTCGGAAAACCCTCACCTTCATCGAGGGTCAGAGTCTTTGGTGAGAGATTCCTCAGGAGAATCCATATGCTTCCTATTGCAATGGCTCTTTCCATGTCCCCCCAAATGGGAGAATCCAGGTGGACCTAGAAGAGGTGTGGGGCCCCTGGAGGCCTGGGATTGTGGGCTGTCCCAGAGCCAAGTGATGTGCGTCCACAGGTCCAGATATTGAGGATGGTGGAGGATGACCAGCCACTTCCAACCACTACAAGCAAAGCTCAGATGTCAAGAGCACTCTTCAGACCCAAAGATCCGAGCAGGATGCCAGTCTACATGACCACCTTAACCTGCTCTGATGGGGAAACCGAAGCTGAACTGTGCAGTGCAGCAGTCCTGAGAGTAAGGGATGACTCAAACATGGAGAGTTGAACCTGATCTCAGGGCAATGACTCTGAATTCTTGGCTCCGAGGTGCCCCCGCTCCGACAACACTGCAGTCGAGAACCAAGGAAGGGGTCAGTGTCTAAAACAGCCAAGCCATTGGGGTTCACCTTGATGATGACCAAGTGACAAAATCTATAATCCCAGGTGCCAAAATGGCCTCAGTAAAGGATGAAAGTAAGGCAGTAAGAAGCCCTACCTAAATCTTGGTCTTCAAGAAGGAGTGCTTTAGCTGATACAAATCCATAGACTTCCAAATCTCAACAGAGTGGGTGGACTGAACCAATGAGGCCATCGAAAAGGGCTTTGATGCCTTTCCTACAGTACTGATATCAGATGATTGGATCCAAACAGTTAAGTTTGGATCCAAGGTAGAGAAGGGGAAGTCTCAGGTGCGAATTCTTCAGAGTGACAGGAGAGGAGTAAGAGTAAAGTTTCCCCAAACCAGCCCCCCCCCTTTAGCTAAAAAGGGGCTGGGGATACAGACTATCCTGATGCCAGTACCAGAGGGGATCAGACCCATGACGGTGGGGCTGTCCCTGGCACTGAGGAAACCCGATGAGCCTAAGACTGGTGGATCATCAGGTGATCTGGTCAGGTGTAGGAACGACTCACTTGTGTCAGGCTTGATCCTGAGGGATGGGAATGGGGAAGCAGTAGAAGCAGGTGCGGAGGGCAGCAAATTCTTCAGCACTAGTTTAGCTTTGGGCACATTAACACCCAAGCCCTGAATCCAGCACGAATGCTGCACTCGGTGTTGGGGTGAAACATGCTGAGGATGTAAATGCACTGATCACGTACATCCTGAGAACATAATTTGTGGCCACAAACTACATACTTCTGCAATCTCTTCTTCTCCATGCAAAGATAGCTAGGGAAGAAGAAAACACATTACACCACAGAAACATACGATACATAAAAACAAAACCACTGCAACAACTGGTACTACTACCCATTTACCTAGAAGCCTAAGCAGTAAAAACAAAATACAAAGTAACACACTTAGCAAAACACACTGCTTAACTTTTTTTTGGCACACAGAAAGGCAGAACACAAGAATCAAATAAATTAATTAATAAAACACCAACTGCGCTAAAACACACTAGCCTAAATCTATGAGACACTAACACACCTACGCACCTAAACAGTAGAGGAAAAATACCACCTAGCCAAAGTAAAAAGGATGCACAGGAGCAGCTTGTTAATTGTGCTGCAGTCTCTTAAGGTGACCAATGAGTTATCTGAGATGGATGGGGGAGCAGTGTATTAAGGGTAGAGGAGACAGTGCTCTGGAATCCAATTCTCTGAGAAAAGGCCAGCATCAGCTCTGATAACTCACAGGTTGAAGCTGGAGAGGAAAAGACATACGATCTAGTTATGTACTTACAAAACATCTACGTTGTCTGTCTCTGTTCTTTCTCAATGGAAGGGTTATCGGAAGTTACGTACTTACAATACATCTATGTTGTCTGTCTCTGTTCTTCCTCAATAGATGGGTTTATCGGAAGTTATGTACTTACAATACATCTATGTTGTCTGTCTCTGTTCTTCCTCAATGGATGGGTTATAGGAAGTTATGTACTTACAATAAATCTATGTTGTCTGTCTTTGTTCTTCCTCAATGCATGGGTTATCGGAAGTTATGTACTTACAATACATCTATGTTGTCTGTCTCTGTTCTTCCTCAATGGATGGGTTATCGGAAGTTACGTACTTACAATACATCTATGTTGTCTGTCTCTGTTCTTCCTCAATGGATGGGTTATCGGAAGTTATGTACTTGCAATAAATCTATGCTGTCTGTCTCTGTTCTTCCTTAATGGATGGTTTATCAGATACGACTCCGATCAGACCTAGTCCGCTCTCAAATTTTGGATCCAAAGCTCAGGCTCCCTTATCCGTAATTCCCTAAACTACAGAATTACCTTAAATTAAGTTTGCCCATACCCTACCATAAAAGGTATTGTTCCCTCTTACAGAACAGTCTCAACATGTCAAATAATGGCCTGCTTCCAGACCTAGAACTTGAACAGTACAAGATCAAACAAATAAGCTATCAGTGCGGTCACTCCAGGAGCAAACAATAAAGCAACTGGATGGGGTAAGGTAGAGTAAAGTTGAGAGAGAAAGTACAGTTGTGTACACTTACCATAAATGCAGATGTTTGAGTGTATTCACTGTTGCAGTCATTACATTTGGGTAATCTGCTGGCAGGTTGCCCTCAGTCGGCCTGATTAACAAAGTCTTGGGTCCTGCGTCGGTTGCTGTCCCTTCTTCCATGACGTCAGGTCGTCAGGGGTATAAAACATGCAGCCAACGTCATTACCTCAGTTTTTCTTGCCCCAGATGTCAGATGCCCCCCCAAATGGGGAGCAAAATAAAATTTTAAAACACAAAAATATATACCTCCAACCAAAAGCAAATACACCAAAAAGGCTTTTAAGCATAGTAACAAAGTAGAGGTATAGTCTGAGAAAAACGGGTGCTGGAGGGAGGGTAACCAGGACTGCAACAGTGAATACACTCAAACATCTACATTTATGGTAAGTGCACACAACTGTACTATGTTCTTTGTGTTTCACTGTTGCAGTCATTACATTTGGGTAGAATCCCAAAGCTATGGTTGGGAGGATGGATTTATGCAGCATTAGGACCAGCTATAAGGCCCTGCAAGACAGCAGTGGCAAAGGCAGTTGTGGATTTAGAGAAAAATTGGTAAATGATAATGCTTGGTGAAAGTATGAACTGAACTCCAGGTAGCAGCTTCTAGAATATCCCTGGGAGGAACACCTCTGAGAAAAGCTGCAGAAGTAGATGCAGCCCTAGTGGAATGAGATCTGATCCCCTGGGGGATAGGTTTTCCATGGTGCTTATAGCAGAAATTAATGCAATGGTTTATCCATTTAGAAATGGCTTGTTTTGAAATAGCCTTTCCCTCTGCCCCTGCAGCAAATGCTACCAGCAGTTCAGATTTTCTTTGAGTTTTAGTCCTGTCCAAGTAGAATCTAAGTTGTCTGTGCACATCCAATGAATGCAGAATCCGTTCCCCTTTGATTTGTGGATTGGGAAAGAAAGTTGGGAAATGAATGGACTGATTAAGAGTCACAAGCCACACTGCATACCACCTTGGGCATGAAGGACGGATTGGTCCCGAGTGACACCCTGTCCGCATGAAAGATGATAAAAGGCTCCACTGCCATAAGGGCCTGTAATTCAGAAATCCGTCTAGCTGAAGTGATTGCTAGAAGGAAGGCTGTTTTCCAAGAAAGAAATTTTAAGTCTGCAGTAGCAGCTGGCTCGAAAGGAGGTAGAGTGAGTTTCTCCAAGACAAAGTTAAGGTCCCAGACAGGGGTTGGAGCTCTCCTGGGTGGTCTCAAGTTTTTGGCCCCTCTGAGGTACTGCTTGAGCACAGGATGAGAGAAGAGGGGAGGTTCTGTGTTATAATGAGCTGAAATGGCTGAGGTGTGGATTTCAATGGAGGAAAAAGACAGGCCCTTGTGAAGCATATCAGTTAAGTATTGTAAAATCTGAGTTAAATTGGGCGCTGCTGCACTCCTTCCTTGAGATTGGTTCCAGGCACATAATCTTTTCCATTTTTCAGCATAAGATTTTCTAGTACTAGGTCTTCTAGCTTCCAAGATGACATCCATCACAGGCTTGCTGAGGGATGCTAATGGTGAATTTAAGTGATTAGCCAAGCTGCAAGGTTCAATGTTGGGAGCTGAGGGTGCAGAATCTGGTTCTCCTGCTGAGACAGTAAGGAAGGTGTCTGAGGCAGGTGCCATGGTGATACTTGTGCCACACTGCACAGAAGTGGGTACCAGTGTTGGCATGGTCAGTCTGGGGTAATCAAAATCATTCTTGGTTTGTCCTGTTTGACTTTTAACAGAACTTTGCAGAGTAGAGGCAGAGGTGGAAAGGCGTAGACTGACAGTTTTTCCAGCTGAAGGACAGAGAATCCACTTTCCAGGCTTTTTTGTGGGAAATCATTGTGCAAAATTTGTCCAACTGTTAGTTCTGGGGAGAAGCAAAGAGATCTATGTCTAGGCTCCCCCACTTGCTTGTCAACATGTTGAAAATCCGTGGTTCCAGTCTCCACTCGTGTGGGTCCATGAGATTTCTGCTTAGTTCGTCTGCCAGTGTATTTAATTCTCCTGGCAGGAATTGAGCTTGTAGGTGCACTTGGTAGCTCAAGGCCGTGTTCCACAATGCCATGGCTAGTCTGCACAGGGGGTAGGAATGTGTACCCCCCTGCTTGTTTATGTACCACATAACCGTAGTGTTGTCCGACTTTACCAGTAGTTGTCCTGGAAGAATGTAGTCCTTGAAGGCTGTCAGAGCATTCTGTACAGCTAACATTTCTTTTTGATTGATATGTAGGTGCATTTGATTTGCGTTCCATTTGCCCTGAATGCACTTCCCTGCCAGATGAGCCCCCCATGCATAGTCTGATGCGTCTGTAGTTAGGGTTTGGGTGGCAGGGGGTAGTGTGAATGGCAGTCCCTTGTTTTGGTGGCAGGCCTCTGCCCACCATAGGAACTCCAGGCATAGGCAAGGTACGATAGGAATCATTGTTTCCAGGCTGTGACAATGTTGACTCCATAAACTTTTTAAGGACCACTGAAGTTTCCTCATATGCAGTCTTGCATATGGAATTAGAAGAATGCAGGAGGCCATGAATCCCAAAGCTTGCAGAATTTGTCTTACAGATAGCAGGGTTTTTGTGGCCACTTGTTTGAAGTAAGTTACCAAATTAATTTGCTTCTCTGGCATGAGGAAAGCCACCTGGGCAGTTGTATTCAAGCTTGCATCCAGGTATGGATATATTTGAATATTTCTTTGCCTGCAAAATGCAATTGCTGAAGCCAGGCACTTTGTGAATACCCTGGGCGCAGTAGACAAGCCAAAGGGCAGTGCAGAGAACTGATAATGCAAGTAGCCTGCTTTGAAGCATAGGTATCTTCTGCAAGACTCCCTGATTGGGATATGCAGGTAAGCTTCTTTTAAATCTAGAGGTGCCAACCAGGCATCCTTGCCTAGCATAGGAAGTAACTGGTGAAGAGTCACCATTTTGAATTTTGGAATGTCCAGGAAGGTGTTTAGAGTAGACAGGTCCAGAATTGGACGCCATGATTTGTCTTTTCTGGGTACCAGGGAAAGCCCGAAATAAAAACCTTGTCCCTTTTCCTCTTCTGGTACTGATTGAATAGCCCCCATGTTTAGGAGGGAAAGTACTTGTTTCTGAGCCTCTGCCCACCGATCTGGGGGCAGGTCTGGCCATCCGTTTGGAGTTGGCAATGTGTGGAAATAAAATATGTATCCCTGGGACACTATGTTTAAAACCCACTTGTTCTGGTTTATGAGTCTCCAGTTTTTTTTGCATGAAAAGCAATCTTTCCTCCCAAAGGGGCAGCTGAAAGGTTAAGCGCTTGGTAATTTTAAAGGAAAGTCATGGAGACTGTTTACCGCAGGGGGTGTCTTGTTATTTCCAGCTTTGGAAGTGGAAGCCCCCATTGCTTAGGTCTGAGAGTCCCCTGGGACTGAAACCTGGTGCTTTTGGTGTGTCTGGATTTGGCTTGAGAGGATCTGGAAGGAGCTGGAAAGGACCAATTCTTGGTAGGCCAGTGCCTACTAAATCTTGGAGGTTGCACTTGTACGAAATATTTTAGTTTGCATAGATTTAGCTTTATCTTCCATCTTTTTTAAGACTTCTTCAGTCTCATTGCCAAACAGGCGGTCCCGATTTAAAGGAGCATCCAACAATTTTGCTTTAACATGATCAGGCAGAGATTGCTCCTTAAGCCAAGCATGCCTTCTAAGCACAGAAGCCAGTAACAGCAGCCCTGCAAGAGGCCTCTAAAGAATCAAAGCCACATTGCAAAGTATGTTTTCCAACTTGTTCAGCAGAATGCAATAAATCCTGTAAATCTTTATTTTCCACACAGTCAGAAATCAACATCATTTTCTGTTTAAGCAGTCCCATGATATGTTGTTGATATTTTAACATATGAAATTGGCAGTTTAAAGCCCTGATAGCCACGGTTGCAGAAGTATAAACCTTTTTACCCCATCTATCCAGCGCCCCGGAGTCTCTATCAGAAGGGGTGGAATTTTTAGCAGTAGAAGCCTTAATGCCCTTAGGCCCTTGAGAAATGGTTTCAGGATCTGCAACAGGATTTTTGAAAATTAACTTGTGGGACTCAGGAACCCTGTAGTATCTGTCAGGTTTACAAGGAGCTGGAGGCAGGGAATCAGGGGCCATAATGGATTCCGAGAACACATCATCAACAATGTCTAGTACAGGAGGTATAGCCAAAGGCCTATGCTGAGGTAGAAGAAGGAAATCCCTAAGCCTCTTTTTTGAATCAGAAAATTCCTGACTTTCCCAGTGGAACATAAAGTATGTAAAGTTTCACCAAAAGAGAAATCCTCGGGGGGGGGGGAGCAGAGGGGATGGAATCCTCTGCAGCCTCATAGGTAGGCATGGAAAAATCCAGATCATTAGAAGAAACAGAATCCTGATCAGAAGATTCATAGTTAAGCTCAGGCCTAGGCCTCTTTGAAGGAGGGGATGACTGCCCCTGATTAGAGTAATTAGATCTTCAGCCATTTTGATCATTTGTTTTTTAGGCATAGGGGCTTGAACATGTGGCCTGGGCGTCGTTTTTTTCGACACAGATCAAGACTTAGGCCTTAGCATTGAAGGTGGAGTTGGTTTGATATGTAAGTCTGTAGACCTGAATACACCCTCAGAAGCCGGTGCCTGCACAGCGGCTCCGGACCCATCCAAGGTAGAGATATCCATGCGTTCCATAGATGAAGTATCTCGCGGCATACTGGACTCCGAATGGGTCTCAGTAGAGGCCTGCAAGTCAGAAGTAGCGGGTATCAGGGGCTGCAAAAGCGCCTCACTGAGTACTGGCGAACTGGCTTAGGAGAAGTGTCATCAGTTTTGGACCTCAACGGCCTGTCTCTGTCTTTATCTTTGAGTTTTTTCGAAATCCCGGTAGTCGGATGGCTAACTGACGTAATTTCTGGATAATTAAACCAAGAACTGAAATATTTAGAGGCAAAAATGCACCGACGACGGATAGTGCGCTGATTAAATAAAGCACAAAACCGACAGCGAGGTACGTCGTGCTCAGGGCCTAGGCAAGGAATACAGTACAGATGAAAATCTTTGTGAGGTATTTGCTTTCCACAAGTAATGCAATTATTAACTTTTACTGACATCAGTAAGGAGCAAGAAAAAGTTTCCCCAACGGGGTACTTAGCTTTAAGTTGAAGACTTCGGTTCTGAAACTCGAAAATGAAAATTTCAGGAGTCGGCCGACCAGCACTTGCGAACTGCTTCTGCTTCGGGCACCACACAGCAAGAAAGACTGAGGTAATGATGTCGGCTGCATGTTTTATACCCCTGATGACCTGACATCATGGAAGAAGGGACAGCAACCGACGCAGGACCCAAGACTTTGTTAATCAGGCCGACTGAGGGCAACCTGCCAGCAGATTACCCAAATGTAATGACTGCAACAGTGAAACACGAAGAACATCAGGAACAGACAACACAGATCGATCATTATGGTAAGTACATGACATTCGTATCTCATCTTGTCTCTTTTGTCCACTCCACTGGGAGGTCTCATGGAAGTTTTTGCCCAAGGACAGGTGAACCAAAGGAAACTACAGATCTTGACTGCAAACCAAACTTCTAATGAGAAATGAAGTTATGGACTTTGGACCAAGTAGCTGCAGCACGAATGTCATCAAATGATACATTGGCGAAGAAGGCGGTAGTGGAGTAGCCACAGATCTCTCTGCAGACATGTGAAATACTGTCATGTAGCTGCAGATCTCTCTGCAGATATGTGAAATACCATCACATAGCCACAGATTTCTCTGTAGACATGTGAAATACCGTCATGTAGCCGCAGATCTCTCTGTAGACATGTGAAATACCATCACATAGCCACAGATCTCTCTGTAGACATGTGAAATACTGTCACTTAGCCGTAGATCTCTCTGTAGACATGTGAAATACTGTCACTTAGCCGTAGATCTCTCTGTAGACATGTGAAATACCGTCAGGTGGCCCCAGATCTCTCTGTAGATATGTGAAATACCGTCACGTAACTGCAGATCTCTCTGTAGACATGTGAAATACAGTCATGTAGCCACAGAACTCTCTGTAGACAAGTGAAATACCATCACGTAGCCCTAGAACTATATGTAGACAAGTGAAACACAGTCACATAACCACCGAGAAAGAATCACTTTAGGCACCCCTTTTTCCCAATTTAGCTGTAGAAATGGAAACAACTGATCAGACTTTATAATTGTTTTTTTTTTAATGTTCTTAGTGCACTGAGAGTGAAAATATTTGCCGATGCACATACAGCAGGTGTAACATATATTCTCCCTCATTAGTGAATCCTGGGAAGAAAACAGGCAGGCTGATTCAATGATTAAGTAAAGATTCAGAAGGGACCTTTGGAAGACATGAAGGACTGGCTCATAGAATAACTCTGTCATTGTGGAAGCCTAATGAGGTTTACAAGAAAAGGCGAGCATCTCTGAAACCCTCCCAGCAGAGGTGGCTGTCACTAAAAATAAGGCCTTTCAAGCCAGATATGTGAAATCAACTGTAACTATAGGTTCAAAGGGGGGGGGGTCTAGTCAAGGCCTGTAAGAGAATGTTAATATACTAAGGAGGAATGGGGTCCCTAAGGGGGGGTGGGCAGATTAGGAAGGTACCCCCTATGAAAGCCTTAGACAATTTAAGGGAAGCAGTGGAAGACTGACTTTCCCTACCACGAAAACAGGAGATGGTTGCTAGTTGAACCTTGACAGTAGAAGTAGCCAGCTCCACTGTGGAACAGAGCTGTCAGGAAAAAAGGGTCCATATTTTTACTTGAAGCCAGCATAGAAAATCTCTTTCATTTGTTATCTTTCTTCTAGAAGGACTCTGCACAGAGGTCAGGATGTGAATAACTTGGAAAGAAGGTCAGGACTGTCTAGCCATCATTGGAATTGGTAAAACAATGTTGTCAACTTAAGGACCTGAAATTCTGGGTGTGAGAACATCTGAAGCGGGGTCCAGTACCCAAGAAGGGAGTATCAGATGAAACCAGAGCAAGGGAAACCACACGTCAGGTCAAAATGGAGCAATAAGGATCACTGGAGTCTTCCTTGCTAGTGTTTTTGGTAGAAAGTCTTGGATGTGACAGTAGGGTGAAGAGCTTATAGGAGCTTGGGTGACAACTATGGATCAGAGCATTCCTCGGTGACTCTCCCTCCTGGGGGACTTGGGCAAAGTACCCTCTGCACTTGGTGTTGTAAAAAGATTGTAGCACAGTTGGCCCCAGTGGACTAAAATCTGATATGCTACAGTCAGGTTGAGGGTCCATTCGTGCGGGAGGAGGGTAGACCAGCTCAACCTTCCTGTTAGAACACTGGTTTTGCCCCGGTATGTGCACTGCTGTCAGAAATTGGTGAAAAGACACCACCCAATGCCAAAACTTCATGGCTTCTTGACAAAAACAGCAAGATTGTCTACCCCCATTTGTTGGTGAACAAGACTACTAACATACTGTCTCTGCCTGAATGGATACCATACTTGTGGGGAAGGAGTCCAGGATATTGATGTGAAGACTGGCCTCTGAGGGGGACCACGTGCCTTGGACAGTCTTCCCATGAAATCCTCCTCACCCCAGCTGGGAAGCCACCACACAATAAGAGTTCGGCACATTTTTGAGACAAACTTGAAAATTCATGGAATGACATCTGTTTGACCACAGTGCTGATAGCGTCCAGTGCAGCATCCTTATCTGGCAAGACTGTGGCAATCCTGGATTTGGGAAATGTCTAAGTGAGCTCCAATGAATTCTATAATCTGGACAGGATGAAGTTTGGACTTGGCTGCTTTCACAGTTATACCCAGTTGTTCACAAAGATGAAGCAAGGAGTGCCTGGTTGGGAGAAGATTCCTGGTGGGAGCAGTTATGAGTCAGCCATGCAGGTATGGGAACACTCGGAACCTCCACAGTCTGAGATGAGTTGCAACCAGTGCCATACACTTGAACACCCTAGTGGACGTGGCGAGCAGAAAGGGCAGGACTCTGAACCTGAAATGATGGGCTCTTAGCCAGAAGCACAGAAACCTTCTAGAGTGTCTGTACGTCATTATAATTAAGTATGCAACTTGAAGGTCTGTCCAGCAAATCCAATTGTCCTTTCTCAGCAATGGAAGAATGGACTGTACCATGACCAACCAGAATTTTGTTTGATTTAATTATTTATTCAGATGATTGCGGCCCAGGATGAGTCTGAGGTCCCTGTTTTTCCTTTATCACTAAAAAGAACCTCGAGTATCTCCAGATCCTTTCTGGTCTGGTGGAACCTCCTGAATGACTTGATTGTCTATCAGCTTTTATTTCTAGTAATACTTTTTTTTTGGAGGGTGGAACATAAGGAAGTTTTCTTCAGTGAGGGGGATAAGAAAGAAAGGGTATGGAACAGCATCTGCTTATAATTCTCTACACCCAGTCATCTTTAGTGATGGCCGTGGGAAGCAGGGAAAAGCACTTCCAAACTGCAGCAGTCGGGCAAACGTTCAAGAGTGCTGGTAAGGCACCTTGGAAAAAGGACCCAAAAATCCTGGTTTTGCAAACTGCAGCAGGGGCAATGCCCACCATTAGCGTTTCCCTCTCTGCCTTGCAGGATCTATCACGAAAAGTATCAGGAGCAAAACCTTGTGATTTGTGGAACCAACAGCTTCTTCATTGCCTTCTGCTTTCTAGAGAAGAACCTTTTGGGGTAGAAATCTGGATCCCTATGACAGACTGTTTTCTCATCTTGTTTGCTTCTGGATAGTAGTACTTTAAAGTTTGGCCTGAAAGTGTTGAGCCATCATAGTGGGCCTTTATGAAGAATGCTTTAAAGTGTTCTTCAAAGCTACTCAAGCACATCCAGGTATGCCTCAACAGCTGTATATACCACTACCCACAGCTTTGGAAGTGCCTTCTGTCATATAACAAATGAGATGCATAGATATAATTGAAAGGGATTGAAAGCTGGTCAACTGCGAGTTACCGATTTCTTCTCCTCTGCAGATTTGGAGAGCTTTGTTATCAAAAGTCTCTGGAAGCACACCAGGTAAGCAAGGTAGTTCAGCACCATGAACGCAAAGGTCACAGAAGCATAAATTCCCTTCCGAAATCTGTCCGTGCCCTGAAATCCCTGTAAGGGGGAAAGACAATGGAGCTTTTCTCAGCAAGTTCCTTTTTGGTGGTCACTACCACAGAATCATGCAGGACCCTTGCTCCAATAAGGGAGATACTTTAGTGAAACTAAAAATTTATCAGATTTGCATGGGATCAGTTCAGCCACATCCGGTTCTTTCCATGCTTGCTTAGAGATCAGATCGAATATCTCGTACATAGGAGGGACCACCCAAGAAGTGGATAGACTACCACAAAAGCCTCGAGAAATAATGACTTCTGATGAGATATTGCTTTGGGGGACTGCCCCTTTTTTGTCTAAGCAGTTCAAGGATTTCTCTAAAAGAGATGTCCTCAAAGGGGGGGGGGAGATCTGGGGGACCAGTCTCCCTCAATGAAGTTAATATCATCAGTTAAGGACTCCTGGGGGAGTCAGCATGCCTCCTCTTATAAGATTGCTTCTGTGGAACCTCTCCAGTGGGGTGTTCTGTAGAGGACGTGGAAGCAGAATGGCAGTCCTCCTTGCAGACTGTCTCAAGGCTTGGAGGGGCTCACGATCTTAATGAGACAGAAAGGGTAGGATCAGGACCCAGGGAAGGGGTGGATCTGAGTAGGAAAGGAAGTCTGTTCCCTATCTTGAAGTCAAACCCAGAACCAAGACCCTTCCTACAGAAGCTGCACAGTTTATCATGGATTGGTCTCAAAGTCCCCTTTGACTCTGTTCTGAAGCTGATGCTGGCGCTGAACTGTCTAGTGCCAAAGCTCCACGGGGAAGGTATGTCTCCAAAAACTCTGGAGTTAAGCCAGGCCCCCTAGATCCAACGCCAACCCCTCAAGTACGAGAGATGTCAGGGTCTGAGACACTTGGTACTAATGAGACCAGAGATGATATTGGGGCCAATAAAGACTAACACCAGGAAACACTTGGAAACAATAGCCCAGAATCCAAAAGATGGATCACGGAAGGAGAGATAATATGATGAGGAGATGGGCCCACACTCACAGGTCCGACTGTGATCACAGGCAGGAGAATCCTGACTAGATTTGGGTCCTGAAGACCCTCCTCACCATATCCACGTGCGTTTCAAACAGACTACAAAACAGAAAACACTGACTGGGGAGAAGAGAGAGTGAAGGATGGTCCAGAAGAATAATGAAAGTTTCTTCCAATAGAAACAGGTATTACAGTGTGTGCAAAACAAGCACTGGGGAGAAACAGGTATTACAGTGTGTGCAAAACAGGCTCTGGGGAGAAACAGGTATTACAATGTGTGCAAAACAGGCTCTGGGGAGAAACAAGTATTAGTGTGTGTGCAAAACAAGCACTGGGGAGAAACAGGTATTACAATGTGTGCAAAACAGGCTCTGGGGAGAAACAGGTATTAGTGTGTGCAAAACAGGCTCTGGGGAGAAACAGGTATTACAGTGTGTGCAAAACAGGCACTGGGGAGAAACAGGTATTACAGTGTGTGCAAAACAGGCACTGGGGAGAAACAGGTATTACAGTGTGTGCAAAACAGGCTCTGGGGAGAAACAGGTATTACAGTGTGTGCAAAACAGGCTCTGGGGAGAAACAGGTATTACAGTGTGTGCAAAACAGGCACTGGGGAGAAACGGGTATTAGTGTGTGCAAAACAGGCTCTGGGGAGAAACAGGTATTACAGTGTGTGCAAAACAGGCTCTGGGGAGAAACAGGTATTACAGTGTGTGCAAAACAGGCACTGGGGAGAAACGGGTATTAGTGTGTGCAAAACAGGCACTGGGGAGAAACAGGTATTACAGTGTGTGCAAAACAAGCACTGGGGAGAAACAGGTATTACAGTGTGTGCAAAACAGGCTCTGGGGAGAAACAGGTATTACAGTGTGTGCAAAACAGGCACTGGGGAGAAACAGGTATTACAGTGTGTGCAAAACAGGCTCTGGGGAGAAACAGGTATTACAGTGTGTGCAAAACAGGCTCTGGGGAGAAACAGGTATTACAGTGTGTGCAAAACAGGCTCTGGGGAGAAACAGGTATTAGTGTGTGCAAAACAGGCTCTAGGGTGAAACAGGTATTAGTGTGTGTGCAAAACAGGCTCTGGGGAGAAACAGGTATTACAGTGTGTGCAAAACAGGCTCTGGGGAGAAACACGTATTACAGTGTGTGCAAAACAGGCTCTGGGGAGAAAGAGGTATTACAGTGTGTGCAAAACAGGCACTGGGGAGAAACAGGTATTACAGTGTGTGCAAAACAGGCACTGGGGAGAAACAGGTATTACAGTGTGTGCAAAACAGGCTCTGGGGAGAAACAGGTATTACAGTGTGTGCAAAACAAGCACTGGGGAGAAACAGGTATTACAGTGTGTGCAAAACAGGCACTGAGGAGAAACAGGTATTACAGTGTGTGCAAAACAGGCTCTGGGGAGAAACGGGTATTACAGTGTGTGCAAAACAGGCTCTGGGGAGAAACAGGTATTACAGTGTGTGCAAAACAGGCTCTGGGGAGAAACAGGTATTACAGTGTGTGCAAAACAGGCTCTGGGGAGAAACGGGTATTACAGTGTGTGCAAAACAGGCACTGGGGAGAAACAGGTATTAGTGTGTGCAAAACAGGCTCTGGGGAGAAACAGGTATTAGTGTGTGCAAAACAGGCACTGGGGAGAAACAGGTATTACAGTGTGTGCAAAACAGGCACTGGGGAGAAACAGGTATTACAGTGTGTGCAAAACAGGCTCTGGGGAGAAACAGGTATTACAGTGTGTGCAAAACAGGCACTGGGGAGAAACAGGTATTAGTGTGTGCAAAACAGGCTCTGGGAAGAAAAGCGGTTCTGGCAAAGTACAGGTGCCCAAATTCAGTGATGAAAGGATCTGATGCTAGAGCTGAGGTCTCAGCAAGTTTTTGGAGCCAGACCCAGAGAGAAGAGTGATGTGGGAACTGCTTCGTGGAATCCTTGGGCTCTTATCCCCATTCCTCTCACCGTGGACCACTCAGACGTGGGAACTGCTTCGTGGAATCCTTGGGCTCTTATCCCCATTCCTCTTACCGTGGACCACTCAGACGTGGGAACTGCTTCGTGGAATCCTTGGGCTCTTATCCCCATTCCTCTCACCGTGGACCACTCAGACGTGGGAACTGCTTCGTGGAATCCTTGGGCTCTTATCCCCATTCTTCTCACCGTGGACCACTCAGACGTGGGAACTGCTTCATGGAATCCTTGGGCTCTTATCCCCATTCTTCTCACCGTGGACCACTCGGACGTGGGAACTGCTTCGTGGAATCCTTGGGCTCTTATCCCCATTCTTCTCACCGTGGACCACTCAGACGTTTTCCTGACCGAGGGGGAGATGACAGAAGTAGCAGAGCGAAAAACAGGAGCGCCTCCCATGAAGGCAGGGAGGACACTCTGAGACCAATTTGTTTCTTCTTTCCACAATGGCTCTAGTGCCGAAAATGGCACAAAAGCAGTGCTCATCAAGATGAGCAGCTGTCCCTAAACAGTAAACACACGTGTGCACCTGAATTTGGGATTTTATGGTTGCAGGGCATGCATTTTTTAAACCCTGATGGCTTATCAGCCATGTCAAATACAGCCGACACAGACAGCTTAAAAAAATACACAACATTTTACAACTACAAATAACAGAAATCAGTAATAATATTGGACAGGAAAATTGTCCCAAAGTACCACTAAGAAGAAAAAGCTATAAATTACATGACAGTGGGAACAGTGCCAAAAGGTAAACACAGAAAACTAGAACTAAAGTTTTTTTTCTTTTTTGGAGTAATGGGAGGTAGCAAGACAAAAATTAAAAACAACAAAAGTACAGGAAAGCATAACCAACAATGAAAGACAAAAATTAAAAACAACAAAAGTACAGGAATGCATAACCAACAATGAAAGACAAAAATTAAAAACAACAAAAGTACAGGAAGGCATAACCAACAATGAAAGACAAAAATTAAAAACAACAAAAGTACAGGAAGGCATAACCAACAATGAAAGACAAAAATTAAAAACAATAAAAGTACAGGAAGGCATAACCAACAATGAAAGACAAAAATTAAAAACAACAAAAGTACAGGAAGGCATAACCAACAATGACAGCAAAAGGCATAAAAATTCCTTCAACTTAGGAACTTTGGAAGTTAGCAAAAGAGACTGGGTCCATACCAAATGGGTGGCAAATGAGATCTGGGGTAATACTCTACTTGCAGGAGGTTATGGGTAAGGACAGAAGTCTGAGCTTTGTATCCAAAATCTGACAGTGGCTGAAGTCAGATCCAAGATGGATCTGTTAATCCCCTCATTTAGAAAGAGACATTAGATCATGTTTCATATCAAAGGTGTAGAACTAGTTATGCTTTTTCAAGAGCAGAATGTGGCTGAATGACTGGCACCCTCTGAATATTCTGAATAAAATGTATTTATCATTATGTTCAAAAAACATGAAAATCTTTCTTTTCTTTGGAATCAGGTAAAACCTGGAGCAACTGGCCTTCTTTTCAATCTGATGGAACTGGCTGTAGAGCTTGTGCCTGGAGGGGTCAGTGGATCTCCTGCTATAAGTCAGCTGGATATCATGGGAATTTAGAAGATGCCTTCTGAAAATGAAAAGGGAACAACAACACTGTGCAACCTTAACCCAGTACCATCCCTGGCCCAGAAGCTAAAACACCTACTTGTCTGTTGCCACTGACATCCATTCTGATGCCTGGAGATATGTGACTGGGAGGCAGCTGACTTTTGCTGCTGTTGTTTGGACATTTTGTCTCCTGCTGTACTCTTGTGGGTGGAGTAACCCAGGAGGCAGACGGGCCAGTAGAGAAAGCCTCCAGGAATACAGACTCCTCACATGAAGAGTTGCTTGGCATCCAACCACCTCTCTGTTTTAGGATCTCAAGGATGTTTCCAAATGAGACATCTTACAGAGGTGATCATTTTAGGATCTCAAGGAAGTTTCCAAATGAGACATCTTACGGAGGTGATCATGGGGACTCTCGACCTTCACTGAAGCCCAACTCTTGTGGAGAGGCCAAGTGCTTCCTCTTACACTTTTTCTTTCTGGGGACCTCCTGAGTGGGATGTTCTGTGGAGGTATCAGAAGAAATCGTAATTTCCTGTTGGGAAGCCTGAGAGTTTTCAGACTAGCTGCCCCTATGGAAAGGAATGACAAGGCTCCAGGCGCAGATACATCAAGGTAGAAAGGTGATTCAAGAGGGTTGGATCCATCCACTCCCCCAGAGTGGAGAACACCCTCTTCACAACCTCAAAGGCAGATCTCCCTGGAGAGAGAGAAGGCCCAGTGCTAAGAAGACATGCCTCTGGCACTGGCCTCCTCCACTCCAATGTCAAATCTCCCTGAGGAGAAAGCCGGAGCCGAGCTATCCAGGGCTGAGGCTCCAAGAGCATAGACAGCTCTGAAAACCACAGAGTCTACTCCAATGCCTCAGATCTCACAGGGCAGCTTCGGATCCAAGACCCCTCCAGATCTGACTGAACTGGAGCACTCAGAGTTAACGTCCGATCCAAAAATCACAGTACCTTCGGATCTGAGATAGATGGAGTCAAGAAACACAGATCCACAGACTCCAAAGGGATCTGAGGAGGAACTTGTAGTGGTGGAGTTGTCGAAGACCAGACCTCCCAATCCAAAGGGGTAGGAGCTTGTAGGACACTCATCTGACTCTGCACCAAGAATCTTCCTCACCATTCTTTCCACATCCTCTTCAGTCAGACTTCTGGCTGAGCGAGTGGAAGCCACACAGGGAGACATGCAGCAGTGTCTAGCCAAAAGGGTGATGGGACCCTCAAAGGTACAGAGTCAACGGATGCAGAATAAGTAGTCCTGGGCATTATGACAGAACCCGAATCCAATGGATCCGAGAGTTTTGTTGTTGGATGAGAGGAAGTCGGATCCAAAACAGACTTCTTTTTCAGATCAGAAGGTAAGCTGTAGACTTTGTTGGATCCAATTTTTGTCTTTTCTTATCTGGCTCTGACACAGACGACGATGAGGGTGAAGGTCTTGGGGACAAAGACTTAACGTCTTTACTCTTAGTTTTGGGAGAGTTGGATCCCAGGCATAGCTTCCTCAAAAACAGAAGGTAAAAGACTTTTTAAAATAAGTTTATTTCTTCACTCAACTAAGGCCCCAGGATTAAACCTGTGGCAAATGGAGCAATCTTCTTGTAAGTGCAACGGGCCAAGGCAATATATACACATGGTATGTGCATCGGACATATGCAGTGGGTCTCCATTTTATACATTTTTTGAAACCAGCTGTACTTTTATCTGCCATAATAACAGCAGAAGACAAA
The DNA here is from genome assembly GCF_019279795.1 of Protopterus annectens. Taxonomy (NCBI): domain Eukaryota; kingdom Metazoa; phylum Chordata; order Ceratodontiformes; family Protopteridae; genus Protopterus; species Protopterus annectens. Next base: position 4,574,575 of record NC_056747.1, on the reverse strand, counting down.
AAAATTTTTAAACAAGAAAAATGCCTTTTTTTTTTTTTTTTTTTAAAAGAAGAAAGTAAGGCAAAAATACCAACAATGACAATACATGGAAATACACAGAGGCATAGGAAAAGTCAACGGTTAAATGGTAATACATGGAAATACACCGAGGCATAGGAAAAGTCAACGGTTAAATGGTAATACGTGGAAATACACCGAGGCGTAGGAAAAGTCAACGGTAATACATGGAAATACACCGAAGCATAGGAAAAGTCAACGGTTAAATGGTAATACATGGAAATACACCGGGGCGTAGGAAAAGTCAATGGTTAAATGGTAATACATGGAAATACACAAAGGCGTAGGAAAAGTCAATGGTTAAATGGTAATACATGGAAATACACCGAGGTGTAGGAAAAGTCAACGGTTAAATGGTAATACATGAAAATACACCGAGGCGTAGGAAAAGTCAACAGTTAAATGGTAATACATGGAAATACACCGAGGCGTAGGAAAAGTCAACGGTTAAATGGTAATACATGGAAATACACCAAGGCGTAGGAAAAGTCAATGGTTAAATGGTAATACATGGAAATACACCGAGGCATAGGAAAAGTCAACGGTTAAATGGTAATACATGGAAATACAGCGAGGCATAGGAAAAGTCAACGGTTAAATGGTAATACATGAAAATACACCAGGGCGTAGGAAAAGTCAACGATTAAATGGTAATACATGGAAATACACCAGGGCATAGGAAAAGTCAACAGTTAAATGGTAATACATGGAAATACACCGGGGTGTACGAAAAGTCAACGGTTAATCAGAAAAATTACTAACAGTAGTAATTTACAGACATATGAAAAATTATACGGCAGAGGGAAGAGACAAAAGTACTAAAGAAAGGCAATGATACATAGTGGTAAGGCACTAAGAGGACTAAAGAAAGGCAATGATACATAATGGTAAGGCACTAAGAGGACTAAAGAAAGGCAATGATACACAGTGGTACGGCACTAAGAGGACTAAAGAAAGGCAATGATACGTAGTGGTACGGCACTAAGAGGACTAAAGAAAGGCAATGATACATAGTGGTAAGGCACTAAGAGGACTAAAGAAAGGCAATGATACATAGTGGTACGGCACTAAGAGGACTAAAGAAAGGCAATGATACATAGTGGTAAGGCACTAAGAGGACTAAAGAAAGGCAATGATACATAGTGGTAAGGCACTAAGAGGACTAAAGAAAGGCAATGATACATAGTGGTAAGGCACTAAGAGGACTAAAGAAAGGCAATGATACATAGTGGTAAGGCACTAAGAGGACTAAAGAAAGGCAATGATACATAGTGGTACGGCACTAAGAGGACTAAAGAAAGGCAATGATACATAGTGGTACGGCACTAAGAGGACTAAAGAAAGGCAATGATACATAGTGGTAAGGCACTAAGAGGACTAAAGAAAGGCAATGATACATAGTGGTAAGGCACTAAGAGGACTAAAGAAAGGCAATGATACATAGTGGTAAGGCACTAAGAGGACTAAAGAAAGGCAATGATACATAGTGGTAAGACACTAAGAGGACTAAAGAAAGGCAATGATACATAGTGGTAAGGCACTAAGAGGACTAAAGAAAGGCAATGATACATAGTGGTAAGGCACTAAGAGGACTAAAGAAAGGCAATGATACATAGTGGTAAGGCACTAAGAGGACTAAAGAAAGGCAATGATACATAGTGGTAAGGCACTAAGAGGACTAAAGAAAGGCAATGATACATAGTGGTAAGGCACTAAGAGGACTAAAGAAAGGCAATGATACATAGTGCACTAAGAGGACTAGAGAAAGGCAATGATACATGGTGGTAAGGCACTAAGAGGACTAAAGAAAGGCAATGATACATAGTGGTAAGGCACTAAGAGGACTAAAGAAAGGCAATGATACATAGTGGTAAGGCACTAAGAGGACTAAAGAAAGGCAATGATACATAGTGGTAAGGCACTAAGAGGACTAAAGAAAGGCAATGATACATAGTGGTAAGGCACTAAGAGGACTAAAGAAAGGCAATGATACATAGTGGTAAGGCACTAAGAGGACTAAAGAAAGGCAATGATACATAGTGGTAAGGCACTAAGAGGACTAAAGAAAGGCAATGATACATAGTGGTAAGGCACTAAGAGGACTAAAGAAAGGCAATGATACATAGTGGTAAGGCACTAAGAGGACTAAAGAAAGGCAATGATACATAGTGGTAAGGCACTAAGAGGACTAAAGAAAGGCAATGATACAAAGTGGTAAGGCACTAAGAGGACTAAAGAAAGGCAATGATACATAGTGGTAAGGCACTAAGAGGACTAAAGAAAGGCAATGATACATAGTGGTAAGGCACTAAGAGGACTAAAGAAAGGCAATGATACATAGTGGTAAGGCACTAAGAGGACTAAAGAAAGGCAATGATACATAGTGGTAAGGCACTAAGAGGACTAAAGAAAGGCAATGATACATAGTGGTAAGGCACTAAGAGGACTAAAGAAAGGCAATGATACATAGTGGTAAGGCACTAAGAGGACTAAAGAAAGGCAATGATACATAGTGGTAAGGCACTAAGAGGACTAAAGAAAGGCAATGATACATAGTGGTAAGGCACTAAGAGGACTAAAGAAAGGCAATGATACATAGTGGTAAGGCACTAAGAGGACTAAAGAAAGGCAATGATACATAGTGGTAAGGCACTAAGAGGACTAAAGAAAGGCAATGATACATAGTGGTAAGGCACTAAGAGGACTAAAGAAAGGCAATGATACATAGTGGTAAGGCACTAAGAGGACTAAAGAAAGGCAATGATACATAGTGGTAAGGCACTAAGAGGACTAAAGAAAGGCAATGATACATAGTGGTAAGGCACTAAGAGGACTAAAGAAAGGCAATGATACATAGTGGTAAGGCACTAAGAGGACTAAAGAAAGGCAATGATACATAGTGGTAAGGCACTAAGAGGACTAAAGAAAGGCAATGATACATAGTGGTAAGGCACTAAGAGGACTAAAGAAAGGCAATGATACATAGTGGTAAGGCACTAAGAGGACTAAAGAAAGGCAATGATACATAGTGGTAAGGCACTAAGAGGACTAAAGAAAGGCAATGATACATAGTGGTAAGGCACTAAGAGGACTAAAGAAAGGCAATGATACATAGTGGTAAGGCACTAAGAGGACTAAAGAAAGGCAATGATACATAGTGGTAAGGCACTAAGAGGACTAAAGAAAGGCAATGATACATAGTGGTAAGGCACTAAGAGGACTAAAGAAAGGCAATGATACATAGTGGTAAGGCACTAAGAGGACTAAAGAAAGGCAATGATACATAGTGGTAAGGCACTAAGAGGACTAAAGAAAGGCAATGATACATAGTGGTAAGGCACTAAGAGGACTAAAGAAAGGCAATGATACATAGTGGTAAGGCACTAAGAGGACTAAAGAAAGGCAATGATACATAGTGGTAAGGCACTAAGAGGACTAAAGAAAGGCAATGATACATAGTGGTAAGGCACTAAGAGGACTAAAGAAAGGCAATGATACATAGTGGTAAGGCACTAAGAGGACTAAAGAAAGGCAATGATACATAGTGGTAAGGCACTAAGAGGACTAAAGAAAGGCAATGATACATAGTGGTAAGGCACTAAGAGGACTAAAGAAAGGCAATGATACATAGTGGTAAGGCACTAAGAGGACTAAAGAAAGGCAATGATACATAGTGGTAAGGCACTAAGAGGACTAAAGAAAGGCAATGATACATAGTGGTAAGGCACTAAGAGGACTAAAGAAAGGCAATGATACATAGTGGTAAGGCACTAAGAGGACTAAAGAAAGGCAATGATACATAGTGGTAAGGCACTAAGAGGACTAAAGAAAGGCAATGATACATAGTGGTAAGGCACTAAGAGGACTAAAGAAAGGCAATGATACATAGTGGTAAGGCACTAAGAGGACTAAAGAAAGGCAATGATACATAGTGGTAAGGCACTAAGAGGACTAAAGAAAGGCAATGATACATAGTGGTAAGGCACTAAGAGGACTAAAGAAAGGCAATGATACATAGTGGTAAGGCACTAAGAGGACTAAAGAAAGGCAATGATACATAGTGGTAAGGCACTAAGAGGACTAAAGAAAGGCAATGATACATAGTGGTAAGGCACTAAGAGGACTAAAGAAAGGCAATGATACATAGTGGTAAGGCACTAAGAGGACTAAAGAAAGGCAATGATACATAGTGGTAAGGCACTAAGAGGACTAAAGAAAGGCAATGATACATAGTGGTAAGGCACTAAGAGGACTAAAGAAAGGCAATGATACATAGTGGTAAGGCACTAAGAGGACTAAAGAAAGGCAATGATACATAGTGGTAAGGCACTAAGAGGACTAAAGAAAGGCAATGATACATAGTGGTAAGGCACTAAGAGGACTAAAGAAAGGCAATGATACATAGTGGTAAGGCACTAAGAGGACTAAAGAAAGGCAATGATACATAGTGGTAAGGCACTAAGAGGACTAAAGAAAGGCAATGATACATAGTGGTAAGGCACTAAGAGGACTAAAGAAAGGCAATGATACATAGTGGTAAGGCACTAAGAGGACTAAAGAAAGGCAATGATACATAGTGGTAAGGCACTAAGAGGACTAAAGAAAGGCAATGATACATAGTGGTAAGGCACTAAGAGGACTAAAGAAAGGCAATGATACATAGTGGTAAGGCACTAAGAGGACTAAAGAAAGGCAATGATACATAGTGGTAAGGCACTAAGAGGACTAAAGAAAGGCAATGATACATAGTGGTAAGGCACTAAGAGGACTAAAGAAAGGCAATGATACATAGTGGTAAGGCACTAAGAGGACTAAAGAAAGGCAATGATACATAGTGGTAAGGCACTAAGAGGACTAAAGAAAGGCAATGATACATAGTGGTAAGGCACTAAGAGGACTAAAGAAAGGCAATGATACATAGTGGTAAGGCACTAAGAGGACTAAAGAAAGGCAATGATACATAGTGGTAAGGCACTAAGAGGACTAAAGAAAGGCAATGATACATAGTGGTAAGGCACTAAGAGGACTAAAGAAAGGCAATGATACATAGTGGTAAGGCACTAAGAGGACTAAAGAAAGGCAATGATACATAGTGGTAAGGCACTAAGAGGACTAAAGAAAGGCAATGATACATAGTGGTAAGGCACTAAGAGGACTAAAGAAAGGCAATGATACATAGTGGTAAGGCACTAAGAGGACTAAAGAAAGGCAATGATACATAGTGGTAAGGCACTAAGAGGACTAAAGAAAGGCAATGATACATAGTGGTAAGGCACTAAGAGGACTAGAGAAAGGCAATGATACATAGTGGTAAGGCACTAAGAGGACTAAAGAAAGGCAATGATACATAGTGGTAAGGCACTAAGAGGACTAAAGAAAGGCAATGATACATAGTGGTAAGGCACTAAGAGGACTAAAGAAAGGCAATGATACATAGTGGTAAGGCACTAAGAGGACTAAAGAAAGGCAATGATACATAGTGGTAAGGCACTAAGAGGACTAAAGAAAGGCAATGATACATAGTGGTAAGGCACTAAGAGGACTAAAGAAAGGCAATGATACATAGTGGTAAGGCACTAAGAGGACTAAAGAAAGGCAATGATACATAGTGGTAAGGCACTAAGAGGACTAAAGAAAGGCAATGATACATAGTGGTAAGGCACTAAGAGGACTAAAGAAAGGCAATGATACATAGTGGTAAGGCACTAAGAGGACTAAAGAAAGGCAATGATACATAGTGGTAAGGCACTAAGAGGACTAAAGAAAGGCAATGATACATAGTGGTAAGGCACTAAGAGGACTAAAGAAAGGCAATGATACATAGTGGTAAGGCACTAAGAGGACTAAAGAAAGGCAATGATACATAGTGGTAAGGCACTAAGAGGACTAAAGAAAGGCAATGATACATAGTGGTAAGGCACTAAGAGGACTAAAGAAAGGCAATGATACATAGTGGTAAGGCACTAAGAGGACTAAAGAAAGGCAATGATACATAGTGGTAAGGCACTAAGAGGACTAAAGAAAGGCAATGATACATAGTGGTAAGGCACTAAGAGGACTAAAGAAAGGCAATGATACATAGTGGTAAGGCACTAAGAGGACTAAAGAAAGGCAATGATACATAGTGGTAAGGCACTAAGAGGACTAAAGAAAGGCAATGATACATAGTGGTAAGGCACTAAGAGGACTAAAGAAAGGCAATGATACATAGTGGTAAGGCACTAAGAGGACTAAAGAAAGGCAATGATACATAGTGGTAAGGCACTAAGAGGACTAAAGAAAGGCAATGATACATAGTGGTAAGGCACTAAGAGGACTAAAGAAAGGCAATGATACATAGTGGTAAGGCACTAAGAGGACTAAAGAAAGGCAATGATACATAGTGGTAAGGCACTAAGAGGACTAAAGAAAGGCAATGATACATAGTGGTAAGGCACTAAGAGGACTAAAGAAAGGCAATGATACATAGTGGTAAGGCACTAAGAGGACTAAAGAAAGGCAATGATACATAGTGGTAAGGCACTAAGAGGACTAAAGAAAGGCAATGATACATAGTGGTAAGGCACTAAGAGGACTAAAGAAAGGCAATGATACATAGTGGTAAGGCACTAAGAGGACTAAAGAAAGGCAATGATACATAGTGGTAAGGCACTAAGAGGACTAAAGAAAGGCAATGATACATAGTGGTAAGGCACTAAGAGGACTAAAGAAAGGCAATGATACATAGTGGTAAGGCACTAAGAGGACTAAAGAAAGGCAATGATACATAGTGGTAAGGCACTAAGAGGACTAAAGAAAGGCAATGATACATAGTGGTAAGGCACTAAGAGGACTAAAGAAAGGCAATGATACATAGTGGTAAGGCACTAAGAGGACTAAAGAAAGGCAATGATACATAGTGGTAAGGCACTAAGAGGACTAAAGAAAGGCAATGATACATAGTGGTAAGGCACTAAGAGGACTAAAGAAAGGCAATGATACATAGTGGTAAGGCACTAAGAGGACTAAAGAAAGGCAATGATACATAGTGGTAAGGCACTAAGAGGACTAAAGAAAGGCAATGATACATAGTGGTAAGGCACTAAGAGGACTAAAGAAAGGCAATGATACATAGTGGTAAGGCACTAAGAGGACTAAAGAAAGGCAATGATACATAGTGGTAAGGCACTAAGAGGACTAAAGAAAGGCAATGATACATAGTGGTAAGGCACTAAGAGGACTAAAGAAAGGCAATGATACATAGTGGTAAGGCACTAAGAGGACTAAAGAAAGGCAATGATACATAGTGGTAAGGCACTAAGAGGACTAAAGAAAGGCAATGATACATAGTGGTAAGGCACTAAGAGGACTAAAGAAAGGCAATGATACATAGTGGTAAGGCACTAAGAGGACTAAAGAAAGGCAATGATACATAGTGGTAAGGCACTAAGAGGACTAAAGAAAGGCAATGATACATAGTGGTAAGGCACTAAGAGGACTAAAGAAAGGCAATGATACATAGTGGTAAGGCACTAAGAGGACTAAAGAAAGGCAATGATACATAGTGGTAAGGCACTAAGAGGACTAAAGAAAGGCAATGATACGTAGTGGTAAGGCACTAAGAGGACTAAAGAAAGGCAATGATACATAGTGGTAAGGCACTAAGAGGACTAAAGAAAGGCAATGATACATAGTGGTAAGGCACTAAGAGGACTAAAGAAAGGCAATGATACATAGTGGTACGGCACTAAGAGGACTAAAGAAAGGCAATGATACATAGTGGTAAGGCACTAAGAGGAAGGAAAAAGAGAATACTGTAAACATTACAATAAAATAATAAGACTAGTTAAAAGAAAAGTTTGAAAACACTTATGTAGTGAAGCTGGAGAGCAATGATCAATTAAGTCTTACATGGAAAACGGCAAATGAGATCTGAGGGGACTTAGGGCGGGTACGTTATGGGTAAGGGACGAGCGTGAGAGCTTCTTGGTTACCACAAGCTTTAGTAACGTCCGAGTCAGATATGACCGCATTAGTTGAGGACAGAATGAGAATTGACAACATCAGATCGTTTCTTATAACCATGCACATGTACAACAGCAGCTGCCTAACTCTAGACATAATAGGCTGTTAGCAGTTACAGTCACCTGTTGTTAAGCTTCTACCATGTGTAACTATTTTATTTTTGCAGGTTTTCCAGGCTGGGTTTAGTCAAAAACCCCTTTTCAGCAGAGGCCTGGGGAGAAAAACTCCAACACATTACAAACATTTTTAGACAAATATTCAAAATATATATATATGATCAGACATTAAGTAATATATATTAAGCAATTGCACATACATTTACTAATGAAATTACACTTGTATGAAAGAGAGGCAGAATATTACAGTATAAAAGATCATTTATCCATTAGCAGATGTTGAACACTGAGCATTTGAAGAGGCGTTATTTGTGGGTTGTCAAATGGATAATAGATCATGTGATTAGTGTTTAGGAATTCAAAGAAATGGGGGTGAGAAAAGGAACCAAGAAGGAGAGAAAATATTAATACTGAGGTTTAGATGTGGTGCATAAAGCAGGTTCATAGATAGTTCTATACCTGGCTATTAAAAAAGTACAGAGATTAGGGTGAACAGTGTCGTATAACTATGTCTATGGCTAGGAAATGCTAGTAAAACTGCTGTGGTGCTGGTGAATACAAGTTGTGAGGCACAGGATATTGAATGCAGACAAATGGTTTGATGATAATGCAAGCTGAAGATAACTGGTGTTTACCATGGAGAAGTACAGGGCCAGAACCGTGATCTGACAGCTGAAGTTTTGGTTGAGTCTTAAAAAGACTTTGCATTCTGAAAGGATTTCAGTGGTAGTGGGATGTAGTTCCATAGTCTGGCTACACTATTTGAATATAGAGTCCCCTGCAGTATTTGATGGTTTGGTTATAGTGATTACAGATTTTCTCTACATTGCAACATTTTATTAAGGCAGTAGAGCTGTACTACATTAAGGGCTGGGCAATTCTCTGGCTTTTAGAGATATGCAGTGTAGTTAGCTGAGACAGAAATAGTTGATGTGGGAGTTTTAACTAGTTTAATTCTCCGAGGGCTAGGCAGTATTGCAAATTTGGCTATTTCATTGCAACAGTGCTCAAGTCTGGACAGTTGTGTAACCTGAGGTTAGTGTAGATTGGGACAGCATAGAGGCGAGAAAGCAGTAAGAAAGTAAAAAGCATATGTCTTTCTGGCTATGGCTGTGAGGTGGATTTTTAGGGCCTAGTTTTTGAATCTTTAATAACCATGTGTGACACACAGTGGTTAAATTTCAACTGATCATCTATGACTACACTCAATAATTTTGTGTGGTTTAATTGTTCTATCATGGTGTTGTTAGAAGAGTCAGCAGTGAGTACTGTTTTGTTAGAGATGTGTTTTGGGGATTTAACAGTAGTTGTGAATTACTTAACCCTATTTCAATCAACAAGGACAACTGTAAGGTCTTGGAGTTCAAAGATATTTGGCAGAGCAGAACATGGTTCAGTCATCAGTGCAATGAACTAGGATAGTAATTTTTACAGCAATGTACAAGGCATTGAAGAATATGTTGGAAAGGGGTCTATATTATATCCTCGAATGCTTAAAAAAGCGAACGCTGATTGATCGAACTTATTTTTGCGAAACTGCAAAATATCTAAGCAGCAGAAACTCGAATTTTTTCCTAGGGAAAGAATTTGGTCGTCCGTTTCTGTTGCTTCGGTATTTTCAGTGTTATGGTGGAAAGTTACCGGTTGGATTCAGGTAAGTGTGCGACTGTGTGGATGTGAGTGTTAGGGTGATTTAGGTGAGTTAGGGTTAGGGCTTGGGTTAGGTGTGTGTGCGATTGAGTGGACATGAGGGTTAGGGCAGATTTAAGTGGGTTAGGGAGCGAGTGAGGTATGTGTGCAATAGTGACGGACCTTAGGGTTAGGGTTTCGGTTAAGGTAAGTGGGTAGTTAGTGGTGTGTGCATAGTTTAGTGTAGGATTAGGTATCAGATTTTAGGTGTATGTGTGTGGATTTCTGTTTGTTTGGTGTGCTTGTGTTGTGTGTATGTGTTTTGGATCATCGATTTTTTTCCCTGGGAAAAAAATCGCTGATCTGACAGTTTGAGATTGTAAGCTTTCGCTTAAATTAGGTCGATCATATAATATAGACCCGTTGGAAAGTATGAGGCCTAGTTATAGCTGTGTACAAGTCACTGAAGAATATGTTGGAAAGTATGAGGCCTAGTTACAGCTGTGTACAAGTCATTGAAGAATATGTTGGAAAGTATGAGGCCTAGTTACAGCCGTGTACAGGTCATTGAAGAATATGTTGGAAAGTATGAGCCCTAGTTATAGCTGTGTACAGATCTTTAAAGAGTATGTTGGAAAGTATAAGGCCTAGTTACAGCAGTGTACAAGTCATTGAAGAATATGTTGGAAAGTATGAGGCCTAGAGTTCTCTGAGTGGTGTAGGGGAGAAGGATGTTGCATAGAGCAGGGCACTTAGAGGGTTAAAATATTAGTTTGTGGGCTGTGGTAATCTGAAGATAGTCTAGATGGTTGGACAGTTCAAGCCAGTATAACAAATTAAGGGCAATACAGTGATGGGATGAGTATTTGGATTTGGTGACAAACTTAGAAATCTTATTATAACAAACTTCCAATTTTGAGGTGTGTGTGGCAGATAAGTTAGTTAATAGAGGAGCACCATACATTAGTGAGGGGAGCAGATAGGTAGTGTCTGTACGAAGTGGTTACTGAACTGGTTGTCTCTGGTATCATTTTGTTTTTGTATGTCTGGTATTGGCTGGGTAGTTTGTCCTGGATTTAACAGTTTACTGATGGATGTCCAGAACAATTTTGGATTACTAATGTGTAAGTTTTGATTGACTAAATTACAGGCCTATCTTTGGTGAGAAGTTGTTTTATTACATTTATTAGTTGTCTATATGCTAGCAAAGTGGGAGCGGTTTTATTTTTTGAACCCAACTTCCATGCTTTATCTCTATTTCAAGAGTTGTTTAGTTGCTGAAGATAACCATGGGGCAGGGTTGGCTTTGACACTTTTTTATTCTGAGATAGGGGGGGTGCTAAAGTGTTTATTTCACCTAGCAATATCTTACTGAACAGTGAACTTGAGACAGCATCATCTATGGGTAGAGTCCTTCACTGACAACTGATACAGCACATAATGGCTAATTGACATTTGTGGGAATGAATCCCATATTTTAGTATTTGATTCCAATATGTAGGAATGAAACAAGACATACCTAATATATGCCAGAGTTTTAGCTCAATTTGAGTCAATTAAAATAGAAATTAAAGGGTCCCTGACACAGAGGGGACAGCCCTAATTGTGCACTAGATGACCAATATTCAAGAAGCGGTATGGTCAGTGGATGAACTGGGCAGAGGAGGATAGGAGTGAACAGTCAGTGCTGGCTTGTTCATGTTTGGGGGGAGGGGACAGCTTGGTTTACTGCACTGGCAACACTTTCAAGAATGCAAGTGTACCATCAACCAACATAAGGAACCATGCATACCTGCATTGCAAGAGGACAGGCATGCTGCTTGGCCAGAAGGATGAACCTGTGTCGAAGCATTCACACCCTCCTAAGGCAGCTATACTGGAGTTTGCAGACAACTGAAGAGATAGGGATAGGACAGTCCCCAGTATTTCCAGATGGGTTCAATCCCCGGCACCCAACTCTGAACTTTACCAGGGAATGAACTGGCCAGGGGACTTCCTATCTTGATGTAAGAATGAATAGGTCAACTGGGTGCAAGAAGGGGACTCAGTCGGAGAATTCTATAAACCCAAAAATAAACAGATACAGAATTCATATTCTGTCTTTTAATTATTCCAATACAAATGCAGCCCCATTACTTGCTGATGCTTTGAAACATACAGTCAGAACATGGAAAAAATAAAGAAAACACATATTTCCCCACTCCTATATTAGTACAGCACTACAGAATTAGCAGCGTGAAATATTCACCAGTCTTACATTATTTTTCTACACTAACACTACTCATTATCCCTGTGAAAATGACATCTACGTTCAGTGAAGACATTTCAAGATGGTCTGAAATACTAGCAATATTTCCCCGGTTTATGACAACAAAGCTAGCTGATTCCAAAAGGCAGGCCCAGTTTGACATAACCCTCTTTAACCTATTTCTAGTTGAAACACACAGGCCATATTCTTTGAAAATTTGAGCAACATGGAAGCAGCTTATTGACTCTGCTGAACAGGTAATCACAAGATAAATCCTCAGGGACTGACGGCATGGTCATCTAAAAGGACACATCTCTGTCCAGTGAAGCACCATCATCCTCAGGAAAACAAATGGCAGCCAGTTAAGCCAAGATGGCACATCACAATCTAAGCCTGGGCCATGTGTTTTGTACTTACCCAGTCATCAAAAGCCATAGCCTGAAAGGTCACCTCCAGGGGCCCCAGCCAAAAGTATTTAGTGTCACCCCCTCCCACTCCAGGACTACAACCAAGGCAGAGCCCACAAAGGTACTGCATTCAGGGAGCACCTGCAAAGGGCAGCCACAAGCAGCCACAAGCCATTCATATATGAGAATACTAGGAGACCCTTCCCCTGTAAAGCTTCAGCTACCATGGCCAATACCTTGTAGAAGACACCTGTGTGCTAAGGAATGCCAAAATTTATTTAGGAATGGATGCCTCTCCACATTAAAGTGTATGGACTGCCCATGTGGAATCTAAAAGGCATTCATTGTATCCTATGACACCATCCATGAACAGTGCAGCAGCAAAGCCATGACCGTCTACAGGGTGTACATCCATTAAAGGACATAATGGACGCGCTGACTGATGAAGCTTAGGTCCACAATGGCATGTAATTCATCTATCACTTTCAGGACCAAGAAAAGTTTGAATAAAATAAACGGACCTTCAAGACAACCTTACAGTCCCTCTGAACAGGACAGTCTGAGTGAATTCCAAGACCTGTGGCAAAGCAGAATGACCCACCAGCAGAGGGTCTTTCTGGCAAAAGACCAATAAGCTCTAGAAAGTACATAGTTTAGTACTAAGCTAACTGCCCTTGCGAGCCATTTTAAGTCTAGCCAATTATCCCTTGTAAGACTCAAACCCTGCACCTTGTGTTTGTAAGGCAAATACCTTAGTCATTGAGCCACCCCCCTCCCAACCCACAGTTGTGTAAACTTACCATAAATGTAGATGTTTGAGTGTATTCACTGTTGCAGTCATCACATTTGGGTTATATGCCTGCAGGTAGCCCTCAGCCGGCCTGAATACCAGAGTCTTGGGATTTCTGTGTCAGATGCTGTTGTTTCTTCCATGACGTCAGGGGTATAAAACATGCAGCCGACGCCATTACATCAGCTTTTCTTGCCCCAGATGTCAGATGCTCCCAAAATATGAAGCAATTATATGGTGTGGAACACCCCCAGCAAAAAGCAAATACACATAGTATAAGATATGCCAAACCAAAAAGGATAGGTGAAAGCAAAGACAATCAGGGGGCTGGAGGGAGGGTAACCAGGACTGCAACAGTGAATACACTACTACAACACCTACATTTATGGTAAGTGTACACAACTGTACTATGTTCTTTGTGTTTCACTGTTGCAGTCATCACATTTGGGTTGATTCCCAAAGCTAAGGAAGGGTGGAGGTAGATTAAGAAGCATTAGGCCTGGCAATAAGGCCCTGTAAGACTGCTGTGGGAAAATCCAGTGCTGGATTTAGAAAAGATAGGCAAGTGGTAATGCTTGATGAAAGTGTGTACAGAGCTCCAGGTTGCAGCTTCCAGGATGTCCCTGGTAGGGACTCCTCTGAGAAATGCAGTAGAGGTAGATGTAGCCCTTGTGGAATGTGTTCTTATCCCCTGTGGGGTAGGTCTTACATGGTGCTTGTAGCAGAAATGGATGCAGTGTGCTATCCATTTAGATATGGTTCGCTTTGAAGTGGCCTTCCCCTGTGCTCCTGCAGCAAAGCTGACTAGCAGCTGGTCATATTTTCTGAGAGGCTTAGTCCTGTCCAATTAGAATCTAAGCTGTCTGTGTACATCTAGGGAATGCAGTATCCTTTCCCCTTTATTTTGAGGATTAGGGAAAAAAGTAGGCAAATGAATGGACTGGTTTAAAGCCACACTAGACACCACCTTAGGCTTAAAAGATGGGTTAGTCCTCTGGGAAACCCTGTCCGCATGGAAGATAATGAAGGGTTCCCACTGCCATAAGGGCCTGCAGTTCAGACACTCTGCTTGATGAAGTGATTGCTAGAAGTAAAGCTGTTTTCCATGAGAGGAATTTCAACTCTGCTGTAGCAGCTGGTTCAAAGGATGGAAGAGTAAGTTTTTCCAATACAAAGTTAAGGTCCCAGGCTGGAGTGGGAGCTCTCCAGGGAGGCTCTTAAATATTTGGCCCCTCTAAGGAACTGTTTTACCAGAGGAGGAGAGAAGAGGGGTGGCTCAGTATTATAATGTGCCGAGATGGCAGAGGCATGAATCTTAATTGAAGAGAAGGATAGGCCCTTGTGGACCATTTCTGTTAAGTAATCTAGTATATGAGGTACGCTGGGCACAGTTGTGCCCATCCCTTGAGACTGGCTCCAGGAACAGTATCTTTTCCACTTTTCTGAATAGGATTTTCTAGGACTAGGCCTCCTTGCCTAAAGAATGACATCCAGCACCTGCTTACTGAGGGCTGCTAGGGGTGAGCTCAGGGGATTAGCCAGGCTGCAAGGTTCAGGGTCTGAAGCTGAGAGTGCAGAATTTGGCCCCCCTGCTGGCATAGCAGGGAAGGGGTCTGAGACAGATGCCATGGTTGTAGCACTGTCAGACTGCACAAAAGAGGATACCAGTGCTGGTGTGGCCAGTCTGGTGCAATCAGGATCATCCTTGGCTTGTCCTGTTTGATCTCTAGTAGAAACTTCGAGAGGAGAGGGGGAAAGGCATAGACTGAGAGGCTTTCCCAGGAAAACGACAGGGCATCCACCTTCCAAGCTTGGCTGTGGGGAGTTCTGGTGCAGTATTTGTTCAACTGATAGTTCTGTGGGGAAGCAAACAGGTCCACCTCTGGTGTTCCCCATCTGTTCCCCAAAAGCTTGAATATTTTGGGTTCCAGTTTCCATTCGTGTGGGTCCATGAGATTTCTGCTTAAGTCATCTGCCAGTGAATTTAGATTTCTTTTCATTATTGGTGTACCCCAGTGAAGTTAAAAGTCTCTTTACAAAAGCCAGGTGCTGTAGTAGCAAGTCCTGACTTTCCGCCTGAATCAGGCAATCATCCAAATATGGGTAAATCTGAATACTTCTCTGTCTGCATAAAGCAATGGCTGGAGCTAGGCACTTTGTGAATACCCTGGGCACAGTAGATAAGCCAAATGGGAAGTGCAGAGAAAGTACAGTTGTGTACCTACCATAAATGTAGATGTTCAAGTGTATTCACTGTTGCAGTCATTACACTTGGGTTTTCCTGCTGGCAGGCTACCCGCAGTCGGCCAGAATTCCAAAGTCTAAGTCCGGCGTCGGTTGCTGTCGCCTCTTGCCTGACGTCAGTGCGCCAGGGGTATAAAAGATGCAGCCGATGCCATTTTCTTCAGTTTTTCTTGCCCCAGATGTCAGGTGCCCCCGAATAGGTAGGCTAAAAAATTATGCCAAGAAGCATGCATGTACTAAAATAAACATTTCCTTCATCTACAAGCAAATACACCACATAGGTTGCATAGAATTGAGAAGTGCAGATAAGTCCCAGCAAAGAAAAGGGGGATGGTGGGTGGGTAGCCTGGACTGCAACAGTGAATACACTCGAACATCTACATTTATGGTAGGTACACAACTGTACTATGTTCATCGTGTTTCACTGTTGCAGTCATTACACTTGGGTTGAATCCCAAAGCTGAGGTTGGGTGGCTGGGCCTAAATAGGATTAGGAGAGGCTACAAGGCCCTGCAGAACTGCAGTGGCAAAGCCTGCTCTGGATTTAGAGTAGAGAGTTAAGTGGTAGTGCTTGTTGAAAGTGTGCACTGAACTCCAGGTTGCAGCCTCTAGAATGTCTTTGGTTGGTACTCCTCTGAGGAAGGCTGCTGAAGTGGCTGCTGCTCTGGTTGACTGTGGCCTAATGCCCTTAGGCACTGATTTGCCATGTTGTGAATAGCAGAAACGAATGCAGTGTCCTATCCATTTTGAAATAGTCTGCTTTGAGATAGGCTTTCCTTGTGATCCTGCAGCATAAGCTACAAACAGTTGCTCAGTTTTTCTGAAAGCTTTTGTTTTGTCCAAATAGAAGCATATCTGTCTGTGTATGTCCAAAGCGTGCAGACGTCTCTCCCCTTTATTCTGGGAATTTGGATAAAATGTTGGCAAATGAATGGTTTGATTAAGAACCACATTGGATACTACCTTTGGCATAAATGTTGGGTTTGTCCTTAGAGAAACCCTGTCCTGATGAAAAATGATGAAAGGTTCCACTGCCATTAATGCCTGTAACTCTGAGACCCTTCTTGCTGAAGTTATTGCTAGGAGCAGAGCAGTTTTCCATGATAAGAATTTTATATCAGCTGTATTGGCTGGCTCAAAAGGAGGCAGTGTGAGCTATTTTAAAACAAAATTGAGGTCCCATATAGGTATCTGCACTGTCCTTGGGGGTCTTATGTTTTTTGCCCCTCTGAGGTACTGTCTTAGTAGTGGATGAGAGAAAATAGGAGGTTCCGTATTGTAATGAGCTGAAATGGCAGAGGCATGGATCTTAATTGATGAGAAGGATAGGCCTTTGTCCAGCATCTCAGTTAGGTATTGTAAAATCTGAGGTATATTTCAAACAAGTGGTTCGAGTCCTTGTGCCTGGTTCCAAGCACATAATCTCTTCCATTTTTCTGCAAAAGATTTCCTACTGCTTGGCCTCCTGGCTTCTAAAATGACATCCATAACAGCTTTAGAGAGAGATGTGGTCTGAGTGGCTATATTATCTGCCATGCAGCCAGATTTAAGGTTCTGAGTTGACTGTGCAGAATCTGATTGTTTTATTGAGTCAGAAGATGAGGAATTTGAGGTAAAGCCCAGGCTGGGCCTTGAGACAAGCTCTTTAGGATTGGGTACAAGTGCTGGCGTGGCCAATCTGTGGCAATCAGAATCATTTTTGGCTTCTCTTGTCTGACTTTTAGGAGCACCTTGAGAAGAAGAGGCAGTGGAGGAAAGGCATAAACTGTCAGTGTTTTCCAGCTGAAGGATAGAGTATCCACTTTCCATGCTTGTGAGTGATAAGTCCTTGTGCAGAATCTCTGTAGTTGGCAGTTGTGAGGGGAGGCAAAGAGATCTATGTCTGGGCATCCCTATTTCCTTGTTATCATGCTGAAGACCTGTGGATCTAGTTTCCACTCGTGAGGGTCCATGAGGTTTCTGCTTAGTTCGTCTGCCATAGAATTTTTCTTTCCTGGCAGGAATTGTGCCTGCAGATGTACTTGAAAGGTCAGTGCTGTGTTCCACAAAGAAATGGCTTGCCTGCAGAGGGCGTAGGAATGTGTGCCCCCTTGCTTGTTTATGTACCACATAACTGTAGTATTGTCTGTCTTTAGTAATAGTTGTCCTGGTTGTAGTAGATCCTTGAAGGCTGTCAGGGCATGCTGTACAGCTAGCATCTCTTTTTGATTGATGTGAAGATGCATTTGTTCCTTGGGCCACGTGCCCTGAATACATTTTCCTGCCATGTGTGCCCCTCAGGCATAATCCGATGCACCTGTTGTTATTGTCTGCCTGGCTGTGGGTAAGATGAAAGGCTGTCCCTTGTTGTGGTGACAGGCCAGTGCCCACCATCGAAACTCCTGTTGCAGGCAGGGAATAAGAGTTATTATTGTTTCCAGGCTGTGGCAATGTTGAGTCCAAACACTTTTTAGATACCACTGTAGCTTCCTCATATGCAGTCTTGCATATGGAATTAGCAGGATGCAGGATGCCATGAAGCCAAAAGCCTGCAGAATTTTTCTTGCAGGTAGCTGGGTCTTTGTTGCCATCATTTGAAAGTAATGAGTCAGTTGCCTTTGCTTGTCTGGCGTGAGATAAGCCATCTGGGCAGTTGTATTTAAGCTTGCACCCAGGAATATTATCTCTTGAGACAGCACTAGTTTTGACTTCTTTTCGTTTACTGTGTACCCTTGGCAAATTAGTAATCTTTTTACAAACGCCAGATGCTTTAGTAGAATGTCCTTGCTCTCTGCTTGAATAAGGCAGTCGTCCAAGTAGGGATATATTTGAATTCCTTTTTGTCTGCAAAATGCAATTACTGGTGCCAGGCATTTTGTGAAGACCCTGGGCGCAGTAGATAAGCCAAACGGCAGTGCAGAGAATTGGTAATGCATTGAGCCAGCTATGAATCTGAGGTATCTTCTGCAAGATTGTCTGATTGGGACATGCAGGTATTCCTCCTTGAGGTCCAAAGTAACTAGCCAAGCCTTCTTGCCCAGCATGGGTAGAAGTTGCTGCAGTGTTAACATTTTGAATTTCGGAATATCCAGGAAAGTATTTAGGATTGACAGGTCCAGTATTGGTCTCCAGGCTTTGTCCTTTCTGGGTACCAGGAAAAGTCTTGACTAAAATCCTTGTCCCTGTTCTTGCTGTGGTACTCTCTGAATAGCTCTCATGTCCATGAGAGCAGAAATTTGTTTTTGTGCCTCTGCCCATTGGTTTTGTGGCAGGTCTGGCATACCTTTTGATTTTGGAAGGGTGTGAAAGTGGAACCTGTAACCCTGAGAAACAATATTCAGTACCCATTTGTCCTGGGTGATCATGTGCCAATTTTGTGGGAAAAGTGCTAGATTTCCCCCTAAGGGTGCTGCCAAAAGGTAAGTGCTTGGCATTTGTAGAAGGAAGTCATTGGGACTGTTTCCTATAAGGTTGTGATTTGTCTTCTTCTCCTTTGGGGGCTGAAGTACCCCATTGTTTAGGTCTGTAGGAGCCTTGGGGCAGAGATCTGCCTCTTGGGCGTCTGTATCTGCCTCTTTGTGACCTGTCTGGCACCGGAAAGGACCAATTTTCAGAAGGCCAGTTTCTGCTAAATCTAGGTGGCTGAACCTGTAAGAAATCCTTTACTGTCTGCATTGACTTTGCTTTGTCCTCCATTTTCTTTAACACCTCTTCTGCCTTAACACCAAACAAAGTATCATGCTGTAGTGGAGCATGCAATAATTTTACTTTAATATGATCAGGTAAACTTTGTTCTTTTAACCAAGCATGCCTTCGAATGACAGAACCTGTAACTGCGGCTCTGCAAGAAGCCTCTAATGAATCAAAACCACATTGCAGAGTATGCTTTCCCACTTGTTCAGCTGCATGCAATAAATCCTGCATTTCCCTATTGTCAGAACATTCTGAGTTTGTAAGCATTTTCTGTTTTAACAAAGACATTAGGTATTGTTGATATTTAAGCATGTGAAACTGGCAGTTTAAAGCCCTTACAGCTAAAGCAGCAGAAGTGTAAACATTTCCCACCATCTATCCAGAGCTCTGGAATCCCTATCAGAGGGGACAGGGTTTTTTGCAGTGGAAGCCTTAACCCCCTTTGGGACCCTGAGAAATTGTTTGTGGGTCAGCAGCAGGGTTTCTATAAAGAAAATTATGAGAGTCTGGGACCCTGTACTACCTGTCTGGCTTGACTGGTGCAGGGGGTAAAGAATCAGGAGACAAACTGGATTTAGAGAAAACATCATCAACAATATCAAGCACAGGGGGGATAGCCAGGGGCCTGTGCTGAGGCAATAAAAGAAAGTCTCTGAGCCTTTTCTTGGATTCTGAATAATCCTGGCTCTCCCAATGGAAATGCTCCCTCATGGTGTGCACGGTTTCCCCAAAAGAGTAATCCTCAGGTGGAGAGGCTGAAGGTATAGATTCTTCTGCATCAGAGTCCTCATAGGGAGGGAGAGAATATCCCTGATCTGAAGAGGAATCAGAGGAAATAGAAACCTGGTCAGAGGAGTCATAGTCAGTGTCTTGCCTAGGCCTTTTATCAGGAGGGGGATGGGAACCCCTGATCAAAGTAATTAGGTCTTCGGCCATTTTAAGCATCTGTTTCTTTGGCATGGATGACTGTTCAGGAGAATGCTGTACTTGTTTCCTTGGGCCATTTTAAGCATCTGTTTCTTAGGCATGGATGACTGTTCTGGAGAATGCTGCACTTTTCCTTGTCTTTAATGGTGTTTTTGACTTTGCCTTGGCTGCTATAGTGGACTTAATAGTAAGCTGTGAAGGTCTGAAAACACCCTCAGAAGCCGATGCCTGCTCAGCGGCACCGGACTCATCTGAGGGAATAGTTTCCGCAGGCCCAATACCTTGAGTTTCTAGAGGCCTAGGTGTCTCCATGTGGGAGTCGGATGCGGCCTGTGGCTCTGAGGTAGCGGGTGTCAGGGGCTGCGAAAGCGCCTCACTGAGAACCGGCAACTGGCCTAGAAGAGGCTTCGTCGTCGGTTTTGGACCTCAGATGCCTGCCCTTTTCTTTGTCTTTGCGTTTTTTATGAATTCCGGTAGTCGGTTGTTCCAACGGCATTATGTAGTTAAATCTTCGGCCAAAGTAGTGTAAAGCAAAATCAAACCAACGCTTAATAGTGCGTTGGTTGAATCTAGCACAAAACCGACAACTAGCAACGTCATGGTCAGGGCCTAGGCAAGGAATACAGTAAGAGTGAAAATCCTTATGAGGTATTTGCTTCCCACAAGAAATACAATTGTTAACTTTTACTGACATCGGTCTGGAGCAAGAAAAAGTTTCCCCAATGGGGCACTTAGCTTTATTGAAGACTTTGGTTCTGAAATTCAATTTTGAAAATCTCAGGAGTTGGCCGACCGGCACTTGCGAACTGCTTTTGCTTCAGGCACCGCGCAGCAAGAAAGACTAAAGAAAATGGTGTCGGCTGCATCTTTTATACCCCTGGCGCACTGACGTCAGGGAAGAGGCGACAGCAACCGACGCCGGACCTAGACTTTGGAATTCTGGCCAACTGCGGGTAGCCTGCCAGCAGGATAACCCAAGTGTAATGACTGCAACAGTGAAACACGATGAACATCTGATAGTGCATAGAGCCTGCCCTGAAACGCAGATATTTCCTGCAAGATTCCCTTATGGGGATGTGCAGGTAAGCTTCTTTTAAGTCTAGGGTTGCCAGCCAGGCATCCATGGCTAGCATAGGAAGCAGCTGTTGTAGAGTTAGCATTCTGAATTTTGGAACCACCAGAAAGGTGTTGAGAATAGATAAATACAGGATATGACATCAGGAGTTTTCTTTTCTGGGAACCAGGAACAGTCTTGAATGAAAGCCTTGTCCCCTTTGTTCTGCTGGGACTGGCTGAATAGCATTGATGTTGAGGGAGAGTAAGTACTTGCTTTTGGGCTTCCGCGCACTGGTTTGGGGGGAGGTCTGACCATCCACTTACGGTTGGGAGTGAGTAGAAGTGGGATCTGTACTCTAGGGAAACAATGTTTAAAACACATTTGTCTTGGGTAATGTATTCTCAGTTTTTTGCATGCAGGGCGAGTTTTCCTCCTAAAGGTGCAAGTACTTGAGCAAGGCTTGGGGGGGTTAAGGATAAGTCATTGCGCAAGTTTACCATAGGGGGGTGGCTTACAACTCCCTGTTTTGGACGTGGGAGCACCCCACTGCTTAGATCTGTGCATAACCTGAGACTGAAGTTTTGGGGGTCTGCTGCCCCTGGGTTTGGACTGAGAAGGCCTGGAAGAGACTGGAAAGGACCAGTTCTTTGAAGGCCAATGCCTACTGAATCTAGGTGGCTGTACTTGTAAGAAATCTTTAACAGTTTGCATAGATTTAGCTTTCTCCTCCATCCTTTAGAGAACTTCTTCTGCTTTATTGCCAAATAGGCACTCTTGGTTTAAGGGTGCATTCAATAATTTTGCTTTGACATGATCTGGCAAATTTTGTTCCTTAAGCCAAGCATATTTTCTAAGAACAGACCCAGTGACAGCAGCCCTACAAGATGCTTCTAAAGCATCAAAAACCACACTGCAAAGTATGTTTACCAACTTGGTCAGCAGAATGCATTAACTCTTGTAAATCTTTGTGTTCTGCACAGTCAGGAATCAACATCATTTTCTGTTTAATTGGCTCCATAATATGCTGTTGATACTTTAACATATGAAACTGGCACTTTAAAGCCCTAATGGCCAGAGTAGCAGAGGTGTATACCTTCTTACCCAATCTGTCTAAAGCCCTAGAATCCCTGTCAAAGGGGTAGGACTTCTTGGCAGTAGTAGCTTTAATGCCTTTTGGTCCTTGGGAAATGGTCTCTGGATCCACAGTAGGATTCTTGAAAAGGAATTTGTGAGAGTCAGGTACTCTTATAGTACCTGTCAGGTTTCCTGGGAGCTGGAGGCAAAGTATCCGGGGTAAGGCTGGATTCCAAGAAAACATCATCTACAATCTCCAGAACAGGAGGGATAGCTAGAGGCCTGTGCTGAGGCAGGTTTAAAAACTCTGAGTCTCTTTTTGGACTGAGAGTAGTCCTGACTTTCCCAGTGGGAATGCTCCCTAAGGGTATTCAGGGTTTCACCATAAGAAAAATCTTCTGGAGGTGAAGCAGAGGGAATGGAATCCTCTGCATCATAATCCTCATAGGTAGATAAGGGTATATCCTGGTAGTAAGAACAGAGGTATCAGATTCCTGATCAGAAGAATCAGAAGTAAAATCAGTTCTAGGTCGCTTTGAGGGGGAAGGCTGGCTTCCCCTAATTAAGGTAATAAGGTCTTCAGTCATTCTAATAATTGGTTTTTGAGGCCTGTAGGCCTGAGAATTCGCTTTGGTCATCAGTTTCCTAGGCGTAGTGCGAACTTTAGGCCCGAGAAATTCAGTACTTTTGGCTTGAAACAAAAGTTGTCGGTTTATTATGAAAATCGCTAGGCCTGAATGCACCCTCAGAAGCCGGTGCCTGCACAGCAGCTCCGGACCCATCCAAGGTAGAGACATCCGCAGGTTCCATAGTCGAAGAAGCATCTCGCGGCATACCGGACTCTGAATGGGTCTCAGTAGAGGCCTGCAAATCTGTAGAGGTTGGTATCAGGGGCTGTAAAAGTGCCTCACTTGAGTACTGGCGGACTGGTGACTAGCTTAATTGTAGAGTCGTCGGCAGTTTTAGACCTATGCGGTCTGTCTTTATTCTTATGTTTTTTTCGGAAGATCAGTAGTTGGATGGCTTACCGACACCATTTCGGAGTACGGAGATAGAGAGGAAAGTATTTAGCTACAAAAACTGCCCGACGATGGATAGTTCAGGCACTGAACAAGGCACAAAACCAACAGCGAGGGACATCGTGGTCTGGGCCTAAACAGGTGATGCAGTAAGAATGGAAATCTCTATGAGGTATTTGCTTTCCACAGGCAAGACAATTATTAATTTTTTCTGGCATTGGTTAGAGCAAGAAAAAAGGATCCCCAACGGGGTACTTATCTTTTAGAAGACTTCAGGTCTTAAACTCAAAAATGAAAATTTCAGGAGTTGGCCGACTCGCACTTGCGAACTGGTTCTGCTTCGGGCACCACATGGCAAGAAAGACTGACGTAATGGCGTCGGCTGCATGTTTTATACCCTTGACATCATGGAAGAAGCGACAGCATCCAATGCGGAAATCCCAAGACTCTGGTATTCAGGTTGGCTGAGGGCTACCTGCAGGCAGATAATCCAAATGTGATGACTGCAACAATGAAACACGAAGAACATCATGGCCTAGACAGGCCATGTCTACAATTCACTGATCATTTGTGATATTTCCTCATGTACGGGCAAACTCAGAGAATCCTCCCTCCATGAGTAGTTCCGGCCAGGGCTCATGACTATGCAGTGATGGCCAGCAATGTATTTCCTCTACAATGACTTGTAAAGTAGGCCAACACAAAATCAGCAAGTAAGGCACTGTGGAAGGATGACCACCTCTCCAAACTGCAGCAAACTGGTTTATTTATCCCAGATAAAAATTAAAACGAACAAAGGAAAGCACTATCAATCACATAAACCCTTAACACTGCGTTTTGTCTTAAAACCTCCTCAGATGCAGACTAACCCTTCATTGTTCGTTACTTTATAAAGCTACCATTTAAGAAACACCAATGAAAACTTAAACAATAATTCAATTAAAACCCCTTCTTACATAATCCTGCAATGAGCATAACACAATGACCAATTCTTACAATGTCCAGCAATAAATAAATAAATATTAACTAAATCTTTCTATCATTTCTTACTAAATGAATATCTTTAATAATTCAATACTTTAAATTTTTTTTAATTTCCAATCTATCTGCAAATATACAGAGCTGAGTATATTTTTTTTGGTTTTAGAGTTTGTACTGTTAGTTGTTGCTTAGATCTCTGTTGAAACGGTTTTGTCCCACCCACCCTCTCTACTTTTGGCTTGTAGTTTAAATTTGGTGGCTTTTGCAGTTGCCCACCCCACTGCATTCTACAAGAACTACAGAATGAACTGGCACCCTACCCAAGTACCATGTTCAATCATAGCGTCATCTCAGGTTTTATGCCCACTGAATGGCGCACCATGACGGTTATCCCACACCACAAAGGGGGAGCCACAAAGGACCCTGGGAACTACCACCCCATTAGCCTGATGAGCCTGGTCTGCAAGGCCATGGAATGTATCATCATGGAACACATAAACAAAGACAATGGTAATCTCCAAACTCTGGACCCTACCCAGTTCGGGTTTGTAAAAAGCAGATCATGTCTCATAAACCTGACTGACTTCTTTGATGCAGTCACCAAAGCCATAGATGAGGGTAAGGTGGTTCACACAGCTTATCTAGATCTTGCAAAGGCTTTCGACACCATCCCCCACTCTGGAATTACAGATAAGCTCACTAAACTAGGTATAAATCCCTATGTCACAAGGTGGATTGCTAAATGGCTCATGGACAGAACCCACGCTGTGAAAGTAGCAAACTCCAAATCCGACTTCAGACCAGTGACAAGTGGAGTACCACAGGGTTCAGTCCTGGGTCTTCTGTTTGGTATCTACTTCTCTGAAGTACAGGCTAATACAGAAGGTCTTTGGCTAACAAAGTTTGCAGATGACTGCAAACTAGTAGCTATAATCGAAACTCCTAATGATGTGGACATACTACAAAAGGGCCTCGCTGAGACAGATGCCTGGTGTCAGAGCCATGGCCTCAAGCTAAATGCAAAAAGTGAAGTGTTATCCCCTTTGGTAAAAACTCTGTACCCATGAACTACCACATAGGCAGCAATCTACTTGACACCAAATGTGTGATAAGAGACCTTGGGACCCAGGAGGACAGTAGTCTCTCCTTTGATAGTCACATCCCCACAGTAGTCAGGAAATCCTTCTACGTGGCACACCTCATCATAACAGGGTTTTCTCATCCAGGACAAAAAAAGAGGCCATTGTTCCCCTCTACTCGACACTCATTAGACCCATTACAGAGTACAATGCCCCTTTTGGAATGTACCTCACAAGACATCTGCAGCAGCTGGAAAGGCCACAGAAGTACCTCACAAAGAGGATTACTGGCCTCAAACAAATGCCCTACACTGACCGCCTCAAAAAACTCTAGCTTTACTCCGTAGCATATCGCCTACTCCGAGGTGATCTCTACCTAACATATAAAGCTATGTCAAACCCAGAGCTGTTGGACATGCTACACCTAAAGAAATCCCAATCCCTCCGAGCTACATGCTCTAGGGACCTAAACATTGTCACCACAACAAACAGAAAATGCTGGAGGGATAGATTCCTGTCCCAGAAACTTCCTACACTCTGGAACAAGCTACCCATCTATGTCAAGCAAAATTCTTCATTAGCACTCTTCAAGAAAAATCTTGATGAGTGGATGGGAAATAGGAAATACACACTTCTGTGGCTCTGATCGACAGTGGCACAGGAAAATAACTTTCTTGGGTGGCATATGCAGGGAACCTTGTTGGCTAGGCTTACGTAGGCCCTTGGGCTGATAAGCCTAGTACCTACCTATGAAACCATAAAAATAAAAGTAAGTATGTTGTTTCTTTCGGCTTTTCCCGGTTAGGGGTTGCCACAGCGGAACTCCGGTCCACTAATGATTGGCAGTAGATTTTTACATGCTGGCTTGCCGGGCCTAACGCACAACCTTCAACGAAGGAACGCCCATTCACGCATGTCGCCACACAGAAGACGCTCTAACTGAGAATCGAACGGGCAACGTCTGTGAGGCTACCGCAGCACCATAAATTCTGCCTTCTCTATTTATTCATTATGCTGTATCAGAGCTCCATCTAGTGGCCATCAATTGAAATTCTATCATAATTCTATAGACCAAAGGTTTAATACAGGGGCCAGAGAAACCATTTTAATTTAGTCCCGGGAATTCTAGGATTCTAAAATAATTTGTCAATACAACTCTCTATACTCAAAATGCTTCTCCCATTACCTCCTCTTATGTCTGCTGTTACTATTTCAAGTATAAACTATACAAATTCAGCTTCTTTACAGGACACAGTTTGCTTATAACGAGCATTGTTGGATTTTTTTTTACCAATATCATATCTATGTTTATGAAGTTTGCTCTTAGACTCTTTAGAGTTCTCCAATATCTCTGGAGACTGACAGAAGCTATTAAAAAGTACAGTTTTGTACCTACCATAAATGTAGATGTCCGATAGATATGCAACTGCAGTCCTGACATATGGGTTGTCCTGCCTCAGGCAGCCCTTCGGTCGGCCGGATTCCAAAGTCTGGGTCCGGCGTCGGCTGATGTCGCCTCTTCCCCGACGTCAGAGCGGCTGGGGTATAAAAGCATCAGCCAACGCCATCTTCCTCAGTGTTTCTTGCCCCAGATGCCAGGTGCCCTCCAAGGAAGTCTAAACTTAGAGGATGGATACAATTCCAGACATGCACAACAGTAATAAACAGATACACCATAAATGCTATCCCCAGCTAATTTGAAAAAGGGGGAGTGGACCCAAAGAAGATAATTACAGAGGGGTAAGGAGGGAGGGAAAACCTGACTGCAGTTGCATATCTATCGGACATCTACATTTATGGTAGGTACAAAACTGTACTATGTCCTTCAAGAATGCAACTGCAGTCCTGACATATGGGTTGAATACCATAGCCAAGCTGGGGGTGGTAGGATCTAAGATAAGGATGGTGTAGCTAAAATGCCCTGCAGGACTGCAGAATCAAAGCCTGCTCGGGATCTGGAATATAAAGGCAGGTTGTAGTGTTTGGAAAATGTATGCACGGAGCTCCATGTATCAGCTTCTAGAATGTCCTTTGTAGCCACCCCTCTTAAAAAGGCTGTGGAGGTGGCTGTAGCTCGGGTGGAGTGTGGCCTGATATTGACTGGCACACCTTTTCCATGGAAAGAGTAGCAGAATCTGATGCAGTTTCCAATCCATTTTGAAATTGTTTGTTTGGAAATTGCCTTTCCTTGTACTCCAGGAGCGTAGGCTACAAATAGTTGGTCAGACTTTCTGTTGGCCTTTGTTCTATCCAAGTAATAGCGCAATTGTCTGTGTATGTCCAAAGTGTGCAGAAGCTTTTCTCCTTTATTTTGAGGATTGGGAAAGAAAGTGGGCAGGTGAATTGCTTGATTTAGAGAAACCCTGGATATCACTTTTGGCATGAATGAAGGATTGGTTCTTAGAGAGACTCTGTCCTGATGGAAAATGAGAAATGGAGGTACTGCCATGAGGGCCTGTATCACCGAGACTCTTCTGAAGTAATTGCCAACAGGAAAACTGTTTTCCAGGAGAGAAATTGCAATTCTGAAGATGCTGCTGGCTTAAAAGGAGGAAGAGTTAATTTTTCCAAGACGAAATTGAGGTCCCATGCAGGCACTGGTGGTTTTCTTGGAGGTTTGATATTCTTTATCCCTCTTAGAAACTGTCTTAGCAAAGGATGTGAAAACACAGGTGGATCACAGTTGTATTTTGCTGAAATTGCTGAAGCGTGTATTTTTATGGAAGAATATGAAAGGCCATTGTGGAGCATTTCTGCCAAGTATTCTAGAATCTGTGGGATGTTCATTACTGATGCATCCTGACCTTTGTTGGCATTCCAGATGTTGAACCTCTTCCATTTTGCTGAATAAGTTTTTCTGGTGGAAGGCCTGCGTGCTTCCAGTAGGATCTCTTGAACTTTTTTGGAGAGAGATATATGGGTAGAAGTCATGGAACCCTCCAAGCTGTCAGTTGCAATGTTTGCAGGTTTGGATGAACAGTCCTGTAATTGTGCTGAGTTATAAGCAGAGGCCATAGAGGCAGGGGCCACGGCTTGGTGCGAGATATGCTCCTTAGTAATGGGTACCAGTGCTGTCTTGGCCAGTCAGGAGCTATCAAAATGCCTTTCGGTTGTTCTGCTTTGATCTTCAGTAACACCTTGGCCATTAATGGTAGAGGTGGGAATGCATAGATTGTTAGAGAATTCCAGCTGAAGGAGAGAGCATCTATTCTCCAGGCTTGAGGATGGTGTGTCCTTGAGCAGAACTTTTTCAGATGATGATTGTGGTGTGAGGCAAAGAGATCTATGTCCGGCCTTCCCCATGCATGAGTTATTTGTGAAAAAATGTCTGAATGCAACATCCATTCGTGCGGGTCCATAATGTTTCTGCTTAGACTGTCCGCCAGAACATTGTCCTTGCCTGGAACAAACTGGGATTGCAACTGTATGTTCAGTTCCAGGGACTTTTCCCAGAGAGACATTGTTAGTCTGCAAAGGGGGTAAGAATGTGTGCCTCCCTGTTTGTTTATGTACCACATAACAGTGGTGTTGTCTGTCTTTATTAGCAGATGACCTTGCTGAAGAAATTTTCTGAAGGCCTCGATTGCATGAATCACTGCCAGCATCTCTTTTTGGTTGATGTGCAGATGCACTTCCCGGGGTGCCCATTGCCCTTGAATGCATCTGCTCTCCATGTGCGCCCCCCATCCATGATCTGATGGCAGTAGTCTTGATTTTTGAATGTTGACTGTGTATCCCAAAGCCTGTAGTAAGTGAATGACATAGTCCAAGTTTCTTATCAAGGCTTGCTGGCTGTCCGCTTGTATAAGGCAGTCGTCCAGATAAGGGTATATTTGTATCCCCTGAAGTCTGCAATGTGCAATTACTGATGCCAGGCATTTCGTGAATACTCTGGGCGCAGTAGATAAGCCAAAAGGCAATGCTGAGAATTGATAATGCTCTGACCCTGCAAGAAATCTGAGGTATCTTCTGCAGCTGTGTCTGACTGGGACATGCAGGTATGCCTCCTTGAGGTCCAGAGTAACCAGCCAAGACCCCTTGCCCAGCATGGGAAGAAGTTGCTGTAACGTCAGCATTTTGAATTTTGGCACAATGAGAAAAGTGTTTAGAGCGGACAAGTCCAGTATAGGTCTCCATTGCCTTTCTTTTCTTGGAACAAGGAACAGTCTTGAGTAGAATCCCTGGCCTTGTTCCCGAGGAGGAACCTTTTCTATTGCTTTGATTTGTAGCAGCTTTGAAACTTGTATGAGTGCCTCTGCCCTTTGATTGTGTGGCAGGTTTGGCATGCCTTGTCTTGTTGGTAAGGTATGGAAGTGGAATCTGTAACCTTTGTCTATTATGTTCAAAATCCATCCGTCCTTTGTAAAAACGTGCCAATTTTTTGAAAATAAGGATAACTTTCCGCCTAAAGGTGCTTCTCTTTGAGCCTTGGTCGGCGGTGTCAAAGTCAAGTCACTGTGATTGTCCCTGTGGAGCAGTAGGGGTCCCTGCGCCACTTCTCTGATTAGTTGGTTGCCATTGGCGGCCCCTGTAGGAGCCTCGGTATTGCCCTCTACCTCGAGCACGCCTGCTTTTTCCCCTTTGAAACTTGTCAGTGTCTGGAAAGGACCAATTCTTCGAAGGCCAATTCCTGCTGAACCTTGGTGGCTGAACCTGGAGGAAATCTTTGACTGTTTGTACTGATTTAGCCTTTTCCTCAATTGATTTCAACACTCCCTGTGCATTAGCACCAAATAGCTTGTCTTTTTCCAGAGGTGCATCTAGAAGCTTTACTTTAACATGATCTGGCAATGACTGTTCCTTCAACCAAGCATGTCTACGTATGACGGCCCCTGTCATAGCTGCCCTAAATGAAGCTTCCAATGCATCATAACCACACTGAAGAAAATGATTGCTAACCTGCTGAGTGTTATGAACCAGATCCTGCAAAGCCTTTCTATCTAAAGGCTCAGGAGAGGCTAACTTTTTCTGCAAATCATCGATCAGGAAATCCTGATACTGAAACATATGAAAAAGACAGTTAAGAGCCCTCATGGCAAGGGTGGTAGAGGTATAAACTTTTTTACCCCACCTCTCCAGGGACCTAGATTCCCTGTCTGCGGGCAAAGGATTCTTGGTTGTGGAAGTGGCCACTCCTTTGGGCCCCTGAGAAATAGTTTAGATCCACAGAGTGGGCCTTAAAGAGATGCTTGTGAGTGTCAAGGACCCTGTAATATCTGTCTGGCTTGACAGGAGCAGGAGGGAGAGAATCAGGGGAAGCACTGGAGTCTGAGTACACATCATCAAAGACATCCAACACTGGAGGAATAAGCTAAAGGTCTGTGCTGGGGTAACTTAAGGAAGGTCCGAAACCTTTTCCTGGAGTCGGAGAAATCCTGGCCCTGCCACTGAAAATGCTCTCTCATGGACTGGAGAATTTCCCCGAAAGAAATATCCTCAGGAGGAGAGGCAGAAGGAATGGATTCATCTGCATCAGAATCCTCGTAGGCCGGGAAGGGTTCTTCCTGGGAATCTGAAAGGCCTGACTCACCAGAGGCTTCATCTGAGGAAAAGGTATCTGTCTGCTCAACCCTAGGCCTTTTGTCAGAAGGCGGCTGAGAACCTCTGTCTGGATGAGCCTGAGAGCCCCTGATTAAAGAAATTAGATCTGCAGCTAAAGTCATAATCTGTTTATCCGAAGTGGGACGCTGTGAAAAAGATTTAGGAGGGTGAGACTTAGCCTGGCTGGCAGCCTTAGCACGTGTGTAGGCCTTGATGGACATAGACACAGGAGGCCTAGCTGCCCCACGTGCTGGAGTAACTTTGTCCACCGGTATGGTGTCAGGCAAATCGTGGGCTTCGGTTTCAGGAGGAAAAACAACAACTGGCACCGGGGTAGCCTCCGAGACCGAAGTGTGCGGTAAAGCGGTGTCGTCGGCCTGGAGCGGTTGAATTACCACCTCCGAAGAGATCGATGCACTCACGGTAGGCTTAGGCGTGGTGTCGGTGGAAGTCGCGGGCCACGAAGGTCGGTCCCGGTCCTTCCGTTTTTTGGAAACATGTGCTGTCAGAAGTTCCGACGGCATGATATAGGAGTAATTTTCCCCAAAAAAGTCTTCAGCAAAATCTGCCCGGCGCCTAAGTGTGCGCTTATTGAAGCAAGCACAGGCAGCACAGGCAGAGAAGTCGTGGTCTGGGCCGAGGCAGGGAAGGCAGTAAGAATGGAAGTCCTTATGAGGTATTTGTTTACCACAAGACAAACAATTATTAATTTTTTCAGTTTTATCTGATATCGGCTGAGGCAAGAAAAGGTTCCCCAACGGGGTACTTAGCTTTTTGATGACTTCGGTATCTGAAAACACAGGAGCTGGCCGACCGGCACTTGCGAACTGCTTCCGCTTCAGGCACCGCGCGGCAAGAAAGACTGAGGAAGATGGCGTCGGCTGATGCTTTTATACCCCAGCCGCTCTGACGTCGGGGAAGAGGCGACATCAGCCGACGCCGGACCCAGACTTTGGAATCCGGCCGACCGAAGGGCTGCCTGAGGCAGGACAACCCATATGACAGGACTGCAGTTGCATTCTTGAAGGACATCAAAGTAATCCCTAATTTAACTAAGAATTTATTAATTTAAGAATTTATTAGAACAAACAAGGAAAAATAAACTTCTAAGAATTGAGACCTGACAAAGGAGATGTGGCATGTGAGATGTGATGTACGAGGCTAAAATGATGAATATTTTAGAAGATGACAAAATAAGCTACAGTACTACAGTATCGATTAAAGAAATTAATATAACTAAGAAAAATATTTTTTTGGTGCTGAATGACTTATTATTAGAACGACTGATAAGCATACATTTATACAAATTCCTCTACAATGATAAACCATATCCCTCCATATTTGGTATCCCAAAAGTACACAAAAAGGTAGCATCTCCACCCCTTAGGCCCACAGTATCT
This sequence comes from Protopterus annectens, assembly GCF_019279795.1. NCBI lineage: Eukaryota > Metazoa > Chordata > Ceratodontiformes > Protopteridae > Protopterus > Protopterus annectens. The sequence goes on along the minus strand of NC_056747.1, from coordinate 4,542,330 downwards.
GCTGAAGGCTCAGTTACGGCTCCTCTTGCGAGGAATCTGGATGTCAAAAAAGTATCAATGGCAGGAAGGGATGCACTTAAAGATTCCTGGGATTTATTAAAATGTATTAAAGCCAGTTTATAGAAGGAAAACATGATTTTTATTACTATAGATATTACAGATTTTATTACTTCCATACCTCATAATCAAGGAATGGAATTGTTCGAGGAAGCAATTTCAGAATATGGTGGTTTAACAAACAATGAGTTTTGTACTAGTTTGATATTGATGGAACTCGTATTGAAAAACAATTTTATATATTATGAGGGGGAATTTTCTCAACAACTTAGAGGTGCAGCACTGAGAGCTAGATGCACATCCACACATGCCAATATTATTCTTTCAAATTGGGAACAAAAGTACATTTTTAACTCAGAATATGTGGGTTGTTGGAATTTATATAGATACCTGGATGATATGGGTCTGTTTTGGACACAAACTGAGGAAAAAATTATTGATTTTTTAATTATATTTCAGATGCCACCAAATTTTCGAAATTTACCTATGATATAAGGTACGACCAAATGAATTATTTAGATCTTACAATTCAAAAATGTAATGATAAATTTAAACCTACTGCTTTGAGAAAACCAACTTTTTTTAACTCATACCTTAACTACATAAGTGGGCACCCACATTACCAAAAGAGAAGGTTAGGAAAAGGCCAGTTTGTAAGAGGAAGAAGACTGACCTCCAATGATGGGGATTTTACAAACGAAAGTGAATTTTTGAAGGACATGTTTAGAGAGAGGGGTTACCCCGAGAAATTAATCGAGAAGGTCAAAGAGCAAGTTATAAAAGGTAGGAATGATACATTTGTACCACTGTTAGCAAAGAAAACTACAGTAACTGGTAACAAAAATATAATTCAAATATGGAAAAAGTTACATATGAAGGCGCATTTGTAACCAACTATGGTGCCGATGCAGAAATTATCAAACAGATTTTAGAAAAAGAATGGGCTAGGTTTGCAAGCATATCAGACTTAGACATTATTTTTGTAAAAACACTAAAATGTACATTTAGAAAAAGTTTTAATATTAAGAATATTATGGAGACTCACAGGAATAAAATCATTTGTAATATGTGGATCTTGCCATCAATGCCCTTACGTACTTAATGGGGAGAGTGTATACATAAGTGCGAGAGACAAGTACATTAAGGGGAACAGTTATGGTAATTGCAACAGAAGTGGGGTGGTTTATATTGCATTATGTAATCAATGTAATACATTTTATGTAGGAAAAACTGACAGAAAACTTCAGAAAAGACTATATGAACATGGATGTGATATTAGGAATAAAAACTCCAAAAATGCACTTTATAAGCACGCCATAAAAATGGACCTGTATCCAGTCGGAATTTCTCGGTTAACAAATGTAAAATAAAATAAATAAAAAAATAAATGTCCTGTAAAGAAGCTGAATTTATATGTTTTATACTTGAAATAGTAACAACAGACATAAGGGGGGGGCATACTGAGTATAGGGAGTTGTATTGGCAAATTTTAGAAGCCTAGAATTCCAGGGACTAAATGAAATGGTTTCCCCTGGGCCTTGTATTGAAGTTTGGGTCTGCAAAATTATGACAGAATTTCAATTGATGGCCATTAGATGGAGCTCTAATACAACATAATGAATAAATAGAGAAGCCAGATGATATATTAATATACTTACTTTAAAAACATTTTTTAATAAAAAGTACTGAATTATTAAAGATCTTAATTTAGTAAGAAATGATAGAAAGATTTAGTTAATATTTACTGCTGGACATTTTAGGAATTGGTTATTGCGTTATGCTTATTGCAGGATTATGTAAGAAGGGGTTTTAATTGAATTACTGTTGACAAGTTTTCATCGGTGGTTCTTAAATGGTAGCTTTATAAAGTAACGAACAGTGAAGAGTTAGTCTACATCTGAGGAAGTTTTGTTTATGACAAAAACGCAGTGACATGTAAAGCGTTTGTGACTCTCAGTGCTTTGCTCTGTTTGCTTAGTTTTTATATTGGCTAAATAAACCATTTTGCTGCAGTTTGGAGAGGTCATTCTTCCACAGTGCCTTACTTGTGTGATTTCTCTTAAGTGGTTTATCTGTTTGGGTGCTTTTCCTTTTTTTTGTTGGTAAAGCAGGCCAACAACTTAAACTTCTTCACATGTGAATAGCCAAGTTAAGCCTCTTGTCAACATCATGTCCAGTCACAAGAGGCAATGCCACTGCAGATCATGCCCAGTCACAAGAGACAATGCCACTGCAGAGCATGCCCAGTCACAAGAGGCAACGCCACTGCAAAGCTTGAGTGGTAATCTGATGAGCACGTTTAGGCAGAGGAACGCAGAAATCTTCCAAAGACAGCAATTACTGAGAGCCAAACCATGTGTGCAGCGCAAAAATAAATAAAACTGGTGGGTTATGGGAATGTCCACACATATAGCTAGTGCATTATAACACAGTGAGTATGTCGGCATGGACACAAACATCCCTGAACAAAGGATTTTGCAGAAAAAATATGGAGAAGAGACACCCAAAGAACCAATCAAGGAGTGTTCTCAAAATGCTTTAGGAGTTGGCACTTCATACAGCATACTAACAAATGCACAGCTCAGGTGCTATTAAATTTCACTATAACAATTACTGCCTATGAAAACTACCTTCAAAAAAAGCACTCCCCGCACAAAACGTTAGACTTTGCAATGTAAGAATCTACTTCTGTTTGTTCCAAAAAGCTATAATATACAAAGGGATTATGTCAATGGGAAGTTACCTTCTGAATGCAGTGCTAATTTTAGCAGAACTCCGCAAAAAGAAACTAATGTCCACAGCAAATTTAATATCCAAATACTTGTCTAACACAGATTCTGTGCATTTTCACCAACCTGTAGCAAGGTGTTGTGATTAGATAGGAAGTGCAGGAAAAGTGCAATTTGAAGTCAAGTTTTTCATGACTTGAGCCGTCTTCATTCTGGAAAACAATATATACATATATTAGTTACGTATCCATGCTGTGTGAGCATGGCAGCTCCAGTACTTTTGTCAAAATGCATTACAACAAAAATACAGCTCAATTCTTTCACGTTAGAAAGAATTGTGGAATCAATTTCCAGTTTGCAAGAATTACATTTCTGATAATAATCATAGCTTCATTACATGTCCATAAAACATAATAATCATAGCTTCATTACATGTCCGTAAAACATAATAATCATAGCTTCATTACATGTCCAGAAACATAATAATCATAGCTTCATTACATGTCCGTAAAACATAATAATCATAGCTTCATTACATGTCCGTAAAACATAATAATCATAGCTTCATTACATGTCCGTAAAACATAATAATCATAGCTTCATTACATGTCCATAAAACATAATAATCATAGCTTCATTACATGTCCATAAAACATAATAATCATAGCTTCATTACATGTCCATAAAACATAATAATCATAGCTTCATTACATGTCCATAAAACATAATAATCATAGCTTCATTACATGTCCATAAAACATAATAATCATAGCTTCATTACATGTCCATAAAACATAATAATCATAGCTTCATTACATGTCCATAAAACATAATAATCATAGCTTCATTACATGTCCATAAAACATGGAAATAGGGAAAAAATCATTCTAAATGTAAGAGTGCTGGGTAGAAGTTGTTGCATAGGTCAGTTAAATCCTAACCCTTACATAAGACGTCCTACAGTCCTCTTAAACTCTAAAAACAAAAAAAACATTTCAGATAAGTTATAGCTACAGTGAGAATACAAGCAGTAAGTAAAACCATGAAAGTGGGATTGCACAGCACAACATACAAATGGAAAGCAGCAGACAAGGGCATTTCAAACTGCAGCCATCCAGGCTGCACAGGAATGCACTGTGGTGGCCAGCAGTAGCACCACAAGGTTACCTGGTCATCACAGCACAACAACCTCTGTATCTGCACTCAACCTATTAGCACAAAAACTCCAGACAAAGCCAAAAACAAATGGGGAACAACAACCCAAAATCAGGGGCATATTTTAAATTTTGCTCTAATAAACTTGTCAGTAAAAACTGCAAGAAAATTCTAGCCAACCTAGACTTTCCAGTGTGTGATTCCTTAAACCTCTTATATTAGAGGCACATGGGATATATGCAAATGACCCTTAAGAACATCAGGTGTTTCAGATATATGGCGATTCTGAATGCCCACAACTTTTTTCTTTTTAAATAATTTAATGGACAAATTCAGGCCAATAAAGCCAACCCCACTAGCTGTGGACATGCATGGTTTGGCTTTGTTACAGCCTTATAAACACAGCACAAGTGGACTGTTTGGCTAACCATTAGAAAAACAGGGCTATTATACCCTGGGAAACATGCATGTCCACAGTGGAAATTCTAGCTTGGCGAATTTTTTCTTGCAGCTTTTACTGCTTGTTTTTTTTTGTGTGTCCTTTTTACTCTTATAAACATAGAAAGTTGCCAGAATAACAGGTGTTTGCATTACCGTGCATTTTTGGAAGGATATGACGTCTAAACTCAAATGTCTGTCATTATTTCATGACTTCAATCCTCAATGATTACGAAGAAAGCCATACATTTTGACAGGGAGGTCAAAAATACGGGTTCCTATTAGATGACCGAAGATGCATTCTTTCGAATGCGTCTTGGTCGAACCTGAAAAGACGAAAAGGCAAAATGACGAAGCAGCATATAAGCAAATTCTTTCCCTGGGAAAGAAATCGCTTGGCCGAGTCGTTACTTTGCCGTTTTCATCACTATAGTGTGATCTCAGAGTTGGTATATTTAAGTAGTGGATGTGTGGAGGGCATAGCCCCCCCCACATTGGGGGTGTGGGGGCAAAGCCCCCCACTTTATGTTATGTTTTAAGTGTGTTTTTTTTTTTTTTGGAACAGCGATTTTTTTCCCTTGGGAAAAAAAATCGCTGTTCTAAGCTTTCGAGTTTGTAAGCTTTAGTTTACATGGGGTCGATAAATCATCAGTCACTTTTCTAAGTGTTCAATAATTTAATATAGACACAAAATACGAGTCAGAAAATCTGGACAATTGAGAAGTAGAGCTACACTGCATTTGTACTACTTTAATATGTGCTACAGCAGTCACACAGAGATTCCCATCAATAAACATGGTAAATTCTAGTTAAGAGAAGAATGTGGCTGCTGCATCTTGCTCATCTTCCAAATGAAATCTGGAAACTCAATCAGCATTTCTCCTCAACTGTAGCTCTTCTATAGAAAAATAATAATTTGTCAATGCCAAATACTGAGTTGTCAAACATTACCAATGAAAATGTATTAGTTTTTGTTTTCTCCCCACCTGACCTGAAGCAACCACTGGCTCTACCCCTGATTGCCAGTGCTAACCACCCACCAACTGCTCTAACTGCTTCATGCCAGGCACACTGACACGGCACTTTGGTGCAGGGTACAATAACCACTGGACATTTCAGGTATACTCTATTTTGTATCTAGGAGTGAGTGACTCGATGAGAACAGACAGCAAAGAGGGAAAGCGGCATCTGAATACAGTCCCTAAAGGGGCAGCAGCTGCTGCAATGACATCAGGGCACGGGTACGTCCTCCTAGATGTTAGCAGGTTGACTTCTGAGTCTCCTGATCTCCATGAGAGTCACCAGGTTCTCTCAAGTCATTCCCAGGGGACAGAAGAGTAAACAAATGTCTGTGGCATCTTTCCCTCTTGGCCAGCACTACTAATAACCCAAGTCCGTTACCAAGTACAAGACACCAATAGTACAAACGGATGCTCTGCTGTGTAACCAGGCCAGCTAAGGGAAATTAATCATTTAATATTACTGGTTACCAATACTACAAATGGATGGTCAGCTGCAGTGCAATCAGGGCAGCTAAGGGACATTAGTCATTTAATATTACACAGATCACCAATAGTACCAAACGGATATTCTGCTGTGAAATCAGGCCAGCTAAGGGACATTAGTCATTTAATATTACAGGTCACCAATAGTACAAATGATGCTCTACTGTGTAATAAGGCCAGCTAAGAGGCATTAGTCATTTAATATTACAGGTCACCAGTAGTACAAACGGATGCTGCTGTGTAATCAGGCCAGCTAAGAGGCATTAGTCATTTAATATTACAGGTCACCAATAGCACAAATGGATGCTCTACTGTGCAATAAGGCCAGCTAAGGGGCATTAGTCATTTAATATTACAGGTCACCAACAATACAAACGGACGCTGGTGTGTAATCAGGCCAGCTAAGGGGCATTAGCTGAGAAAACACCTGCTCTCCAACAGCTAATTCAGCCCTACACCACCACTACAGCCCTAAGATCTAGTTACCAAAATCTCATTCAAGTAATAAGACATAAAAATTAAGCAGGTAAATCTCTCTCTGCCTGCATAACAGCCCAAACCTGGAACTCACTCCCAAACATTATAACTAGCACTACTTCTAGTACCAAATTCAAACACATTCTGAAATCCCATTATTCTAATAATTGGCTCAGCTCTTGCTACACCCCAGGGTAACAATAACTATGCTCAGTTGCAAGGATTCTGCTACACTATAACTTTTCCCCTACTTAGCCCTGTTGATATCCTTGCATATTCACTCAAACATATCATCAGTCCATTACCAGAAAACATACTAACACTTGTACTGTTCTTTAATACAACCCATACCTGATAATGGTTTTAATTTGTATCTGAAAATAGTATGAAACCTAACGTAACTCCTCTTACTGTCATCTTACCTACACCTACACTTTAATACCTGATAATGGCTGTAATCTGTGTCTGAAATAGTATGAAACCTAACGTTAACTCTTCTTACTGTCATGTTACCTAAACCTACACTTTAATACCTGATAATGGCTGTAATTTGTATCTGAAAATAGTATGAAACCTAACATAACTCCTCTTACTGTCATCTTACCTACACCTACACTTTAATGGCTGTAATCTGTATCTGAAATAGTATAAAACCTAATGTAACTCCTCTTACTCTCATCTTACCTACACCTACACTTTAATACCTGATAATGGCTGTAATCTGTATCTGAAATAGTATAAAACCTAACGTAACTCCTCTTACTGTCATCTTACCTACACCTACACTTTAATACCTGATAATGGCTATAATCTGTATCTGAAATAGTATAAAACCTAACTTAACTCTGCTTACTCTCATCTTACCTACACCTACACTTTAATACCTGATAATGGCTGTAATCTGTATCTGAAATAGTATAAAACCTAACGTAACTCCTCTTACTCTCATCTTACCTACACCTACACTTTAATACCTGATAATGGCTGTAATCTGTATCTGAAATAGTATAAAACCTAACGTAACTCCTCTTACTCTCATCTTACCTACACCTACACTTTAATACTTGATAATGGCTGTAATCTGTGTCTGAAATAGTATAAAACCTAACGTAACTCCTCTTACTGTCATCTTACCTACACCTACACTTTAATACCTGATAATGACTGTAATCTGTATCTGAAATAGTATAAAACCTAACATAACTCCTCTTACCGTCATCTTACCTACACGTACACTTTAATACCTGATAATAGCTGTAATCTGTATCTGAAATAGTATAAAACCTAACGCAACTCCTCTTACTGTCATCTTACCTACACCTACACTTTAATACCTGATAATGGCTATAATCTGTATCTGAAATAGTATAAAACCTAACGTAACTCCTCTTACTCTCATCTTACCAACACCTACACTTTAATACCCGATAATGGCTGTAATCTGTGTCTGAAAATAGTATAAAACCTAACGTAACTCCTCTTACTCTCATCTTACCTATACCTACACTTTAATACCTGATAATGGCAGTAATATGTATCTGAAAATAGTATGAAACCTAACGTAACTCCTCTTACTCTCATCTTACCTATACCTACACTTTAATACCTGATAATGGCTGTAATCTGTGTCTGAAATAGTATAAAACCTAACGTAACTCATCTTACTGTCATCTTACCTACACCTACACTTTAATACCTGATAATGGCTGTAATCTGCATCTGAAATAGTATAAAACCTAATGTAACTCCTCTTACTCTCATCTTACCTACACTTTAATACCTGATAATGGCTGTAATATGTATCTGAAATAGTATAAACCTAACGTAACTCCTCTTACTGTCAACTTACCTAAACCTACACTTTAATACCTGATAATGGCTGTAATCTGTATCTGAAAATAGTATGAAACCTAACGTAACTCCTCTTACTGTCATCTTACCTATACCTACACTTTAATACCTGATAATGGCTGTAATCTGTATCTGAAATAGTATAAAACCTAACGTAACTCCTCTTACTGTCATCTTACCTACACCTACACTTTAATACCTGATAATGGCTGTAATCTGTATCTGAAAATAGTATAAAACCTAACGTAACTCCTCTTACTCTCATCTTACCTACACTTTAATACCTGATAATGGCTGTAATCTGTATCTGAAATAGTATAAAACCTAACGTAACTCCTCTTACTCTCATCTTACCAACACCATCAGGCCAGCTAAGGGACATTAGTCATTTAATATTACAGGTCACCAATAGTACAAATGGATGCTCTACTGTGTAATAAGGCCAGCTAAGAGGCATTAGTCATTTAATATTACAGGTCACCAGTAGTACAAACGGATGCTGCTGTGTAATCAGGCCAGCTAAGAGGCATTAGTCATTTAATATTACAGGTCACCAATAGTACAAATGGATGCTCTACTGTGCAATAAGGCCAGCTAAGGGGCATTAGTCATTTAATATTACAGGTCACCAATAATACAAACAGATGTCCTGCTGTGTAATCAGGCCAGCTAAGGGGCATTAGTCATTTAATATTACAGGTCACCAACAGTACAAACGGACACTGGTGTGTAATCAGGCCAGCTAAGGGGCATTAGCTGAGAAAACACCTGCTCTCCAACAGCTAATTCAGCCCTACACCACCACTAGAGCCCTAAGATCTAGTAACCAAAATCTCATTCAAGTAATAAGACATAAAAATGAAGCAGGTAAATCTCTCTTTGCCTGCATAACAGCCCAAACCTGGAACTCACTCCCAAACATTATAACTAGCACTACTTCTAGTACCAAATTCAAACACATTCTGAAATCCCATTATTCTAATAATTGGCTCAGCTCTTGCTACACCCCAGGGTAACAATAACTATGCTCAGTTGCAAGGATTCTGCTACACTATAACTTTTCCCCTACTTAGCCCTGTTGATATCCTTGCATATTCACTCAAACATATCATCAGTCCATTACCAGAAAACATACTAACACTTGTACTGTTCTTTAATACAACCCATACCTGATAATGGCTATAATTGGTATCTGAAAATAGTATGAAACCTAACGTAACTCCTCTTACTGTCATCTTACCTACACCTACACTTTAATACCTGATAAAGGCTGTAATCGGTGTCTGAAATAGTATGATACCTAACGTAACTCCTCTTACTGTCATCTTACCTACACCTACACTTTAATACCTGATAATGGCTGTAATTTGTATCTGAAAATAGTATGAAACCTAACGTAACTCCTCTTACTGTCATCTTACATACACCTACACTTTAATACCTGATAATGGCTATAATCTGTGTCTGAAATAGTATGAAACCTAACACAACTCCTCTTACTGTCATCTTACCTACACCTACACTTTAATACCTGATAATGTCTGTAATTTGTATCTGAAAATAGTATGAAACCTAACGTAACTCCTCTTACTGTCATCTTACCTACACCTACACTTTAATACCTGATAATGGCTGTAATCTGTATCTGAAATAGTATAAAACCTAACGTAACTCCTCTTACTCTCATCTTACCTAAACCTACACATTAAAACCTGATAATGGCTGTAATCTGTATCTGAAAATAGTATGAAACCTAACGTAACTCCTCTTACTGTCATCTTACCTACACTTTAATACCTGATAATGGCTGTAATCTGTACCTGAAATAGTATAAAACCTAACGTAACTCCTCTTACTCTCATCCTACCTACACCTACACTTTAATACCTGATAATGGCTGTAATCTGTGTCTGAAATAGTATAAAACCTAACGTAACTCCTCTTACTCTCATCTTACCTACACCTACACTTTAATACCTGATATTGGCTGTAATCTGTATCTGAAATAGTATAAAACCTAACGTAACTCCTCTTACTGTCATCTTACCTACACTTTAATACCTGATAATGGCTGTAATCTGTATCTGAAATAGTATAAAACCTAACGTAACTCCTCTTACTCTCATCTTACCTATACCTACACTTTAATACCTGATAATGGCTGTAATCTGTATCTGAAATAGTATAAAACTTAACGTAACTCCTCTTACTGTCATCTTACCTACACCTACACTTTAATACCTGATAATGGCTGTAATCTGTATCTGAAATAGTATAAAACCTAACGTAACTCCTCTTACTGTCATCTTACCTACACCTACACTTTAATACCTGATAATGGCTGTAATCTGTGTCTGAAAATAGTATAAAACCTAACGTAACTCCTCTTACTCTCATCTTACCTACACCTACACTTTAATACCTGATAATGGCTGTAATCTGTATCTGAAATAGTATAAAACCTAACGTAACTCCTCTTACTGTCATCTTACCTACACCTACACTTTAATACCTGATAATGGCTGTAATCTGTATCTGAAATAGTATAAAACCTAACGTAACTCCTCTTACTGTCATCTTACCTATACCTACACTTTAATACCTGATAATGGCTGTAATCTGTATCTGAAAATAGTATAAAACCTAACGTAACTCCTCTTACTCTCATCTTACCTATACCTACACTTTAATACCTGATAATGGCTGTAATCTGTATCTGAAAATTGTATGAAACCTAACGTAACTCCTCTAACTCTCATGCTACCTACACCTACACTTTAATACCTGATAATGGCTGTAATTTGTATCTGAAATAGTATAAAACCTAACGTAACTCCTCTTACTCTCATCTTACCTATACCTACACTTTAATACCTGATAATGGCTGTAATCTGTATCTGAAATAGTATAAAACCTAACGTAACTCCTCTTACTGTCATCTTACCTACACCTACAATTTAACACCTGATAATGGCTGTAATCTGTATCTGAAATAGTATAAAACCTAACGTAACTCCTCTTACTCTCATCTTACCTACACCTACACTTTAATACCTGATAATGGCTGTAATCTGTATCTGAAATAGTATAAAACATAACGTAACTCCTCTTACTCTCATCTTACCTATACCTACACTTTAATACCTGATAATGGCTGTAATCTGTGTCTGAAATAGTATAAAACCTAACGTAACTCCTCCTATTCTCATCTTACCTACACCTACACTTTAATACCTGATAATGGCTATAATCTGTATCTGAAATAGTATAAAACCTAACGTAACTCCTCTTACTCTCATCTTACCTACACTTTAATACCTGATAATGGCTATAATCTGTATCTGAAATAGTATAAAACCTAACATAACTCCTCTTACTGTCATCTTACCTACACCTACACTTTAATACCTGATAATGGCTGTAATCTGCATCTGAAATAGTATAAAACCTAACGTAACTCCTCTTACTCTCATCTTACCTACACCTACACTTTAATACCTGATAATGGCTGTAATCTGTATCTGAAATAGTATAAAACCTAACGTAACTCCTCTTACTGTCATCTTACCTAAACCTACACTTTAATACCTGATAATGGCTGTAATCTGTATCTGAAATAGTATAAAACCTAACGTAACTCCTCTTACTGTCATCTTACCTACACCTACACTTTAATACCTGATAATTGCTGTAATCTGTATCTGAAATAGTATAAAACCTAACGTAACTCCTCTTACTCTCATCTTACCTACACCTACACTTTAATACCTGATAATGGCTGTAATCTGTATCTGAAATAGTATAAAACCTAACGTAACTCCTCTTACTCTCATCTTACCTACACCTACACTTTAATACCTGATAATGGCTGTAATCTGTATCTGAAATAGTATAAAACCTAACGTAACTCCTCTTACTCTCATCTTACCTACACCTACACTTTAATACCTGATAATGGCTGTAATCTGTGTCTGAACATAGTATAAAACCTAACGTAACTCCTCTTACTCTCATCTTACCTACACTTTAATACCTGATAATGGCTATAATCTGTATCTGAAATAGTATAAAACCTAAAGTAACTCCTCTTACTCTCATCTTACCTACACCTACACTTTAATACCTGATAATGGCTGTAATCTGTATCTGAAATAGTATAAAACCTAACGTAACTCCTCTTACTGTCATCTTACCTACACCTACACTTTAATACCTGATAATGGCTGTAATCTGTATCTGAAATAGTATAAAACCTAACGTAACTCCTCTTACTCTCATCTTACCTACACCTACACTTTAATACCTGATAATGGCTGTAATCTGTATCTGAAATAGTATAAAACCTAACGTAACTCCTCTTACTCTCATCTTACCTACACCTACACTTTAATACCTGATAATGGCTGTAATCTGTGTCTGAAATAGTATAAAACCTAACGTAACTCCTCTTACTCTCATCTTACCTACACCTACACTTTAATACCTGATAATGGCTGTAATCTGTATCTGAAATAGTATAAAACCTAAAGTAACTCCTCTTACTCTCATCTTACCTACACTTTAATACCCGATAATGGCTGTAATCTGTATCTGAAATAGTATAAAACCTAACGTAACTCCTCTTACTGTCATCTTACCTACATCTACATTTTAATACCTGATAATGGCTGTAATCTGTATCTGAAATAGTATAAAACCTAACGTAACTCCTCTTACTCTCATCTTACCTATACTCTCGTCTCCAGATCCTCCACGGATACATGGATGGCGGATAGATACTCTCGTCTCCAGATCCTCCACGGATCCATGGATGGGGGATAGATACTCTCGTCTCCAGATCCTCCACGGATACATGGATGGCGGATAGATACTCTCGTCTCCAGATCCTCCAAGGATACATGGATGGCGGATAGATACTCTCGTCTCCAGATCCTCCATGGATACATGGATGGTGGATAGATACTCTCGTCTCCAGATCCTCCACGGATACATGGATGGCAGATAGATACTCTCGTCTCCAGATCCTCCATGGATACATGGATGGGGGATAGATACTCTCGTCTCCAGATCCTCCACGGATACATGAATGGGGGATAGATACTCTCGTCTCCAGATCCTCCACGGTTACATGGATGGGGGATAGATACTCTCGTCTCCAGATCCTCCACGGATACATGGATGGGGGATAGATACTCTCGTCTCCAGATCCTCCAAGGATACATGGATGGGGGATAGATACTCTCGTCTCCAGATCCTCCATGGATACATGGATGGGGGATAGATACTCTAGTCTCCAGATCCTCCAAGGATACATGGATGGGGAATAGATACTCTCGTCTCCAGATCCTCCACGGATACATGGATGGGGGATAGATACTCTCATCTCCAGATCCTCCACGGATACATGGATGGGGGATAGATACTCTCTTGTCTCCAGATCTTCCAAGGATACATGGATGGGGATAGATACTCTCGTCTCCAGATCCTCCACCGATACATGGATGGGGGATAGATACTCTGTCACCTCCAGATCCTCCAAGGATACATGGATGGGGGATAGATACTCTCTCGTCTCCAGATCCTTCACAGATACATGGATGGGGGATAGATACCCTCTCGTCTCCAGATCCACCACGGATACATGGATGGGGATAGATACTCTCTCGTCTCCAGATCCTCCACGGATACATGGATGGGGGATGGATACCCTCTCGTCTCCAGATCCTCCATGGATACATGGATGGGGGATAGATACTCTTGTCTCCAGATCCTCCATGGATACATGGATGGGGGATCGATACTCTCGCCTCCAGATCCTCCATGGATACATGGATGGGGAATAGATACTCTCTTGTCTCCAGATCCTCCAAGGATACATGGATGGGGATAGATACTCTCGTCTCCAGATCCTCCACGGATACATGGATGGGGGATAGATACTCTCTCGTCTCCAGATCCTCCAAGGATACATTGATGGGGGATAGATACTCTTTCGTCTCTAGATCCTTCACGGATACATGGATGGGGGAGAGATACTCTCGTCTCCAGATCCTCCACGGATACATGGATGGGGGATAGATACCCTCTTGTCTCCAGATCCTCCACGGATACATGGATGGGGGATAGATACCCTCTCATCTCCAGATCCTCCACGGATACATCGATGGGGGATAGAAACCCTCTCGTCTCCAGATCCTCAACGGATACATGGATGGGGGATAGATGCTCTCTCGTCTCCAGATCCTCCATGGATACATGGATGGGGTATAGATACTCTCTCGTCTCCAGATCCTCCACGGATACATGGATGGGGGATAGATACTCTCATCTCCAGATCCTCCACAGATACATGGATGGGGGATAGATACTCTCATCTCCAGATCCTCCACGGATACAGGGATGGGGGATAGATACTCTCATCTCCAGATCCTCCACGGATACAGGGATGGGGGATAGATACTCTCGTCTCCAGATCCTCCATGGATACATGGATGGGGGTAGGTGGGTGGGTTCGTAAGAGTGAAGGGCGATATGGACTACAAACATGGAACATTATCGTGACTACATAACTTATTTATGTTCTGTAGTCCTATCTCGCCTTCATTCTTACATACGGGGCAGCATCCCTAGCATCTTTTTCTCAAGTGGCTCACAGGAATATACTCCTAAGAACCATGGAACTGAAGCAGGCTCTACCCCTGGAGGCCAAATCCAATTTGTAATGAGTAATAAAGGTATGAGGGATAGCCTAAGTTGCTGCTGCACATATACTGCTGATTGGGACTCTGGCTTGAAAGGCAGCAGATGTGGATACGGATCTGGTAGAATGAGCCTTAATTTTAAACGGGAGTTCTTTGCCATTGGAAGAGTAAATAAAAGATATACAATTTGAAATCCAATTTGATAAAGTTATCTTAGAGACTGGCATACCTTTTCTTGTCTCAGAAAATGATACAAACAATTGGTCTGATCTCCTAAGCTCCTTGTTTGTATGTGGATAGAACCTTAACTGTCTGTGGACATCAAGTTGATGAAACTTATATTCCTCTCTGTTTGAATGATTAGGAAAAAAGACTGTCAGTTCAATAGTTTGATTCATATTAGATTGAGAGCAAACCTTGGGATGAAGGACGGATTTGTACGAAGAGAAACTCTATCTCTATGAAAGATCAAGTAAGGAGGTTTGACTGACAGTGCTTGTAATGCTGACACTTTTCTGACGGATGTAATGGCCACTAGAAAAATGGTCTTCCATGAAAGGCACTTTAATTCACAAGTATGTGCGGGTTTAAAAGGCAGGAAAGTCAGTTTGGGCAGAAGAGCAGAACAAAATTTAGATCCCAGGGAGATACAGGTTCCTGAAAGGAAGGTCTCAGCAAGGTAATGCCTTTTAAAAATGATTTACACAATCTGTGAGCCACAAGATTAGGTTAGTGTTGTCCCAAATGAAAATTGGAGATCGCTGCCAACTGAACTTTGATTGTAGCAGCAGCTGATCCCTGATGAAAAAGTTTGGCTAGGATTTCTAACACCAAGGGAATGGAGGCTGTGTAAGGATCTATGCTTTTTATCGTGCCCAGATAGAAAATATTTTCCATTTGCTAGAGTATAATTTTTTCATAGAAGGCTTGTGAGAAGACATGATGATATGTGTAACTGCAGGGGAGAAATCATTAAGCCTGACGAGGGATGGAAGCGGAGCAGCCACGCTGTCAAGCTGAGGGTGTGGAGACAGGGGTGGAAGGTGCCTGACATGTGTCAGAAGGTCTGGTACTGGGTCCAGAGTCCATGGATCGTCCAGAAGTTGAGGCATGAGAAAGGGGAACCAAATCTGATGAGGCCAGTAAGGAGTGATATGAATCATTCTGCTTCTCAAGGTCTTTGCTTTCTGGATCACGTTTGATATTAGCGGAAAGGGAGGGAATGCATAAAGAAGTCCCGAGGGCCAATTGTGAACAAGTGCGTCTCTCAGTGTCTCCCCTGGGGAGGGATAAGGGAGAAGTAGCTGCTGCATTTGGCATTGATTGGGCTGGCAAACAGATCGCAGCTGTTCCCATTTGTGGAAAATCTGTTCCGCGACTTTCTGATTCAGAGACCACTCATGAGGCATCAAGACTGCCCTGCTGAGCTTGTTGGCTATCACATTGGTTGTACCTGGGATATGCATTGCAACTAGAAAGCATTGGGAAGTTATCACCTACTGCCAAACACGAAGAGCCTCTCGATATAGGGGGTAGGATCTGGTTCCTTCTTATTTGTTTATATACCATACCACTGACATACTGTCTGATTGGATTGCTATTGTCCCTGGAGGAAGAGAGTTGTGAAGTGCTTGCAACGCTAGTAGCACTGCTGTCATCTCAAAGACATTGAAATGCAAGTGAACCTCGTGTTCTTGCCATGTGCCTTGCACTGTCCTGCCTAGATAATGCCCCCTCCCCCATTTAGGAGGCATCCGTGGTCACGGTAGCAACGGGTTGGCGAGGAATGAATGGTGTCCCTATCGTTAGTTGATTGGACTGGATCCACCAACGAAGGTAGTTTTTGCAAGATTCTGTTATCAAAATAGGATGAGACAGAGGCAGTTGATAAAGAGACTACTGGGAAAATAGCAGCCATTGAAGGATTCTCATATGTAGTCTGGCTACAAAATAGGATGAGACAGAGGCAGGTGATAAAGAGACTACTGGGAAAAGAGTCGCCATTGAAGGATTCTCATATGTAGTCTGGCTACAAAATAGGATGAGACAGAGGCAGTTGATAAAGAGACTACTGGGAAAAGAGCAGCCATTGAAGGATTCTCATAGGTAGTCTGGCTACAAAATAGGATGAGACAGAGGCAGGTGATAAAGAGACTACTGGGAAAAGAGCAGCCATTGAAGGATTCTCATATGTAGTCTGGCTACAAAATAGGATGAGACAGAGGCAGGTGATAAAGAGACTACTGGGAAAAGAGTCGCCATTGAAGGATACTCATATGTAGTCTGGCTAGTGGAACTAGAGTTATAGTACAGGCCATGGTTCCTACAAGTTTGAGCACTGTCTTGGCTTTGACTTTGTGTTGGGGAAGTAGACTGTATATCTGTTGTCTTAGATTTTGTATTCTGTCTGCAAGAAGGCGAGACATCATGGCGACTGTGTCTATTTCTGCGCCTATAAAAGTCGCATATTGAGAGGGTGACAAGGTAGACTTTTCCCAATTTATAGTAATCCCTAGCTAAGTGCAGACTTGGATGGTTGAATCCCTGGCTTGTAGAAATAGGTGCCTGGTGGTGGCAGTCAGGAGCCAGTCGTTCAGGTATAGAAACACTTGGAATCCAAGACATCTCATCGTAAATGACTCCTCAATGCTCTCTTCATTTTTATGTGGTAGTACGCATCTTGTAGTTCTATGGAGACATCCAATTGTCTTTCCCTAAGAGAGAGTATAGACTGCAGTGTTACCATTCGGAACTTGGACTTCTTCACTGATTCGTTTGATTTGCTGAGATCCAAAATGGGCCTCCAGTCCCCTGTTCGTTTTGGCACTAAAAAGAATGTGGAGTAAGTTCTGAATCCTATCTGGTCTGCAAGGACGGTTTGGATGACACTCTTTTGAAGCAACTTTTGGACTTCCATCAAATCACAGGGCTCAAGCAACTATAGAACATCTGGGATTTTCTTGGTGGGATGAGGTGGAAAAGAGAAGGGTATGGAGTATCCTCTGGAAATTATTCTTTGTACCCACTTGTCGTGGGTAATGTCATGCCAGGCTTCTGGATACAAATATAAGTGACCCCCGACTGGCTCCAGAGAAGTGCAGTCGGACCCCACTTCAGGGCTGCTGACACGGACGTCCACAAAATGACTCGCAGCCACCTTGATTTTGCGGACCCCACCCCCCGCCTCTAGGGCCACATTGAAGGATTTTCTAACCACTTTGGCAATGTGATTATCAAAGGAGAGGTTACTATCTACTTGGGTCCCCAGATCCCTTATTACATCTTCCGTATTTAGGGGGCTACCACCTATGTGGTAGTTTGTGGATACTCTGTTTTTTCCAAAGGGGATGACTATGCACTTTTTGGCATTTAGCTTGAGGCCATGGTTTTGACACCAGGCATCTGTCTCAGTGAGACCCTTTTGGAGGATGTCTGTGTCAGCCGGAGAGTCTGTTATCACCCCTAGTTTGCAGTCGTCTGCGAAACTGGTCAGCCATAGTCCTCCTGTGCTTGCCTGTACCTCTGAGAAGTATATGCCGAACAGGATGGGTCCTAGTACTGAGCCCTGGGGAACGCCACTTGTAACCGGTTTAGAGTCAGACCTAGCTCCCGCAACTCTTACCATGTGGGTTCTGTCCATGAGCCAGTTGGCAACCCATCTCGTGACGTAGGGATTTATGTTCAGGCTGGTGAGCTTGTCTATAATACCTGAGTGGAGAATGGTGTCGAAGGCCTTTGCAAGGTGTAGGTAAGCTGTGTGGACCACCTTTCCCTCAGGTATAGCCTTGGTAACTGTCTCAAAGAAGTCCACCACGTTTAGGAGGCATGATCTGCCCTTAACAAAGCCGAACTGGGTAGGGTCCAGTGTTTGGAGGTTTCCAATGTCTCTGTTAATGAGATCCATGATGATGCGCTCCATAACTTTGCAGACCAAGCTAGTCAAGCTTATAGTTCTCGGGGTCTGTTGTGGCTCCACCTTTGTGGAGTGGAAGAACAGTTGCTGTGCGCCAGTCTCTGGGCACATAGCCTGTGGAGAGGCTGAGTTTAAACAGTGGGTTAGTTCATCTCTGAGCTCGTGTAGGACGCAGCCTGGGACACCGTCCGGTCCCACTGATGCTGTGTTTTTGGCTTTGGAGAGGGCTGTTTTAACCTGAGTGTCTGTGATTTCAGGGGCACTACATTCTTCTGGTATAGTTATGGGCCATTTAGGGGGTGAGAGGGGGGTAAAGTTTGCAATGAACCTGTCTGCCAGGATGTTGGCTATATCGGTCGGTTCAGTGTAATTTCTGCTATTCTGCACTAACTCCGAGCAGATCTGAGAATTGCCACTTAGATTTTTGACATAGCTAAAGAATGCCTTGTGGTTATCTTTGGAGTCCATGGCAATTTTTCTTTCAAAGCTAGCCTTGGATGATTTTTTGAGAGAATGTAGTTTCTTGCTGATACTGATCAGGGATGTCTTCCCTTCTTGGGATTTTACTCTTTTCTGTACTAGTTTCCTCCTCCTATTCTATTCATGAAGGGGTTAACAATGGAGTTTAAGTTAGACAACTGAACAGTAACCTTCTCAGGGACTCCTTCAGCTAATGTACCTTGGAGAGCATCTCCTAGCTCCTTTAGGAGATTTCTTTGAAGCCTAGTAAAATGGGTGAGATAATTCAGCGATCTGAGTGTAAATGCAGCTGAAGAGAAGATATGCTTCCCATATCTATCCATCGTTCGAGACTCCTTGTTCGGTGGATGGACAAATGAGGAGGTTTCCGCTAGTTCCTTCTTTGTGGCTGCTGCCACCACCATGGCATCTACAGGCACAAAAGAAAAACCACAAAAAGCACAGACCAAATCGAATGAACAGGAGCAGGAAACCAATAAATGATCCACAAAGTCAACAGAGTCAACAAAATAGCGTAATGCAAGTTTTAATATCCGCTTTCGTCCAGAGACTTCTTCAGAGACTTCTTCATTCTGAAGAAGTCTCTGGACGAAAGCGGATATTAAAACTTGCATTACGCTATTTTGTTGACTCTGTTGACTTTGTGGATCATTTATTGGTTTCCTGCATCTACAGGCACACCTTTAGTCAAAAACTCTTTCTCTTTGGGGGCTGAAAGAAATTTGTTGGGCCTTCTGTGGACTGGTTCCACGGCATCAGGTGTTTCCCACACCTTTCAACTGACTAAATCCAAGAGCTCATTGAAAGGTGGAGACACCCAAGAGGCTGAAGGTTAAGACCAAAAAGCTTTCAGGTACACCGACTCCTCATCAGAAGGGCTGACAATGGGCCAGCCGCCTCTCTGTTTCAGGATATCTACAAAGGAGATATCATCAGAGGACAACCTAGAGGATCTTTCTGACTCCTCGAGGTCAGTGTCAGAGGTGATGGACTCATCAGGGGAGTCTACATGCTTCCTCTTGCAAGTTCTCTTCAGAGGAGGCTCCTCAGAAGGGTATTCTGGGGAGGTCTCAGAATACTGGGGGCCACCTAATGGGGGCTCCTGAGGCTGCGGGTCTCTGCTGTCAAGAGACAGAGATGGTGCTGAGACAGAGGTCAGAGCCTGAGGGGGAGCTGAAGACCTAGAAAGCACACTCCTCATCATCTCAAAGGCAGATCTCTCTGGCTCCGAGGACATCCCTGGTTCCGAGGAAGCGGAAGTAGCCCTCACCTCCAAAGCGATCGGTTCTGAGATAGATGTAGGATCCAAGCTTAATCTAGCCGATGCACCGAGAGGTAGGCTCGGAACTGAGGAAGTTCGGGTCCAAGCGTCCCTGTCGGGGCCAACTGGTGAGCTTTGGCAACTAGACACCAAGGATGGCGCCGAAGGTGTCGGAGTGGAACTCGGCTCCAAGACATACAAGACAGGTGCTGGAACCGAAGGTTCCATGACATGTGACAGTGATAGCTCTGGATCCGAAAGACCAACATGGTTTGCAGGAGGAACAGAAGCAGGGAGTATGGCCTTAGATGACTCCAGAAAAGATTGGGTCAGAGACAGCAACAAATTAGCTAGCGCCGACAACTTTAAGAGTCTAAGCACTACTCTCTCTACATCCTCTTCAGAAAGACTCTTGGAGGATCTGGAAGACAAGGTAGGTGACCTAGATCTCTGCAAAATCGGAGATATGAGAGTCAGGGAGACCGGTAATAAGTCTCTAGACCGGATCTGAAGTAAATGTTCAGTAGTCGGCTCTGAAAAACCTGGGGCCGATACTGGAGAGTCTATGTCAATAACCTCGACCGGCTCCGAGGATAGTGGAGCCAAAGAGGTAGAAGGTTTGTCCGATTTTTAAATTTTTTGTGGGAGGATCAGATAAAATAGTCGGTGTGAAAGTCTGTCTCTTGGCCGACTTGACCTTCTCTTTTTTAGAAGAGGGAGACCTGGAATGGGATGATGAAGAGCTGGCTAAATCCTCTTCAAAGGAAGGCTTAAGGAGACCTTTCAGGATCAATTTGTTCTTCCTTTCCTGGAGAACCCGAGAACTGAAGGAGTGACAAAAAGAACATGTCTCCTGAAGATGTATGGCACCTAGGCAGTAAACAATTATTATGTCTGTCAGTCAGTGACATTTTTTGAGAACATTTAAGACACTTTTTAAAACCCGAAAGTTTATAATCTTTAGACTCCTTAGACATATTGTCACAAACACAAACACAAGAGGGAAAAGCAGGAAGAGAGGACAACGTCCTCTAACTTACGGGATTAGCCCTGCTGAGGAAACAACACACTAGAGAAAGGTTAACAGAGGACTAGGTCCTCTAACTTAAATGGACCTAGCCATAAACAGAGGAGAAGCTACGTCAAGAATTTGCTACAACAATTCCAGTAATTCAACAACATGCTAACTAACTAGCTGAAAAGAATTACCAAAAGAACACTGCATACAGCTATTAATTGTATACTACTATTCTAGTCAAAAAACACAAGATTAGAAAAAGGTCCTAACCCAAACATGGACCTAAGCTAAGATATATAAAAATAGAAAAAAAACTAGCACACCAAGGAAGGGATACCACTCAGAAGAGAAAAAGGCCTGTGGAAGCGACGGCCAACAAGTTTTCAATAACAACTTCGCAAAATTTTCAAAAACACACTACTAATTTACTATCTATAATAACAATGATTAAGCTATTTATACTAAGCTACTATTAATATCAAAAAACGATCCTATAAACAAGAATAACGAAGAAAAATCCAACTTCGCCACAATGATTAAGCTATTTATACTAAGCTACTACTATCATCAAAAAACGATCACTATAAACAAGAATAACGAAGAAAAATCCAACTTCGCCACAATGATTAAGCTATTTATACGAAGCTACTACTATCATCAAAAAATGATCACTATAAACAAGAATAACGAAGAAAAATCCAACTTCGCCACAATGATTAAGCTATTTATATGAAGCTACTACTATCATCAAAAAACGATCACTATAAACAAGAATAACGAAGAAAAATCCAACTTCGCCACAATGATTAAGCTATTTATACAAAGCTACTACTATCATCAAAAAACGATCACTATAAACAAGAATAACGAAGAAAAATCCAACTTTGCCACAATGATTAAGCTATTTATACGAAGCTACTACTATCATCAAAAAATGATCACTATAAACAAGAATAACGAAGAAAAATCCAACTTCGCCACAATGATTAAGCTATTTATACGAAGCTACTACTATCATCAAAAAACGATCACTATAAACAAGAATAATGAAGAAAAATCCAACTTAGCCATGGCCAAGAAAGAGAGCACTTCTGAACTCGTAGATGCGGCAAACGAGATCTGGGGATTCTTACTAGTGCACTATGGGATACCTATCTTGCCACGAGCCAACTGAGAGACTTCGAGCTTTGTAATCGGCCGAGTCGGAGCAGAGGATTGGCTCCGAACCCATATGTAAGAATGAAGGTGAGATAGGACTACAGAACATCTTACATTTGTCTGTTTCTCCACATGTTCAGTGGACTTTGTAAACCAACGTGTACGTAGGCCACTACCTTGTGCCGCCACTATTATCCTTTCATCTCTTGGTTTGAATTCACCTCTCCTTAACCATTCCTACGATTGATCCAGATCAACATGATGTCTTCCATAAGTTTTCAATACTTGCAACTATATTCACACATTTTCCACATTTCTTGCCTTCTCATCTGGTCCTTCACCTTATATTCTTTTGTTTTTTGGCAAATTCAGTTGCTGCCCGATTTTTATCTACTTCTGGTTTGATTTCCATTCCTGCTTGGCATCAATAAGCTTCTGCAGGACCTTAGATTTATTCTCCACGTTTCAAAACTTTCACGACGTTTGGGTCTTGTGAGGTCAGTAGATATGTGTGGAGTCCCACGATTGCAGATCTATACATGTAATCAATTTCAAGGAGGCTCATCCCTCCTTCGGAATGGGGAATATATAATCTTGGTATGCACTGACTTTTATAAATCATTTTGGTGAGCATGAAGAATCCTTCTTGTTTTCCTGTCCAATCTATCCAACACGTTTTGAGCCCAGTCAATCACTCCAAAACTGTAAGTTAGGACAGGAAGAGCAAATTGGTTTATAGCTTGAATTTTATTTATAGATGTCAACGCTGCTTTCAGGACTAATTTAAGTCTTCCAAAGTACTCCTTACTAAGCTTTAATAACATTTGTTCATGTTTATTGTTGATCCTTCAACTCCCAAATATTTATACAGTCCTCCTTACTCTAGTTCTTTTATATCACATTCTTGTCCCAAACTGATGCTGTTTTAAAGGTTGCTTTTGCACATTTATCAAGACCAAATGACATTCTTATACCATCTGGAAAAGTTCTGACAACTTGCAGTTGTGCTTTCAGTTCCTCATCTGATGAGCTATACAGTTTTAAATCACTGACAAAGAGAAGATGAGAAGTCTTTACACTTTGTTGTTTTCTAAGAGCCAAATTATAGCCATGGCCTAAGCTGTTAAGTAGACAGCTTAATGGGTTAGGAACAAGACAGAACAGCAGCGGTGACAGACTCGCCCTGGAATACCCCCCTTGGAATGTTTATCCCTTAATCGTTGTTATTATAGATACCAAATTAGCGTGTTTTTGGGATAATAATCTGTCCTTTATCATGGCTTAATTGTAAAGTGCTCTGCCATTGTTTCATGGTCACTGTAATGTAGTCAATCAGTGTAGGGTGTATCTTACACATTTTAAGCACTCCTTTATCCATGAATGTGGGATGCTATCAAATGCTTTTTTGTAGTCAGTCCATGCCATACTTACATTCTTCCCCTTTTTACAGTTCTCCACTATGACTTTATTAAACAACAAATGATCCTTTGTTCCATATGACTTTCTTTTATTGCCCTTTTGTTCTACTGCCATAAATGAGTTTTTTTCTAAATGACTATAAACTCTGTTGGCATCAGTTCCAATGTACAGTTTATATGTCGTTGGAAGGCAAGTTACTGATCTATAATTTTTAGGGTAGCTTGCAGGTTCACTCAAGTAGGAGCATTGTTTTTCCTGTTGTTAGCCAGTTTGGTGTCTGTCTGGGGTGCATATATAAATAGTTCTTACTCACGGCTAAATCTTCATGCAAAGATGTTAATACTTCTAACCAAAAGTTAGGTTACTACATCTGGGCCTGGGGTTTTCCAATTAGAGGCTTTTCTTAACTTTATTTCAATCTCTCTGGCTGTTACTTTATCCCATTTCATATCCTGTACCTTTAAACTTCTTATTCTTTCTTTAACTTCTATCCATTTAGCATCTTTGTTATGTTCCACAAGATCTTCATAAATACTTCTACAAAACTTATTTCTTTTTTTTTTCTTCTTCTTTTACCTTGTTTCCCAATTCTCTATAAAACTTTTTGGGTCATCAACAAATTGCTTACCTTGTACTTTTCATTTATGTCATATTTATCTGTGTATCTTCTAAATTATTCTGCCTGTGCTGAGAATTTTACTTTATTTGCGATAGTACATGATAGATCTTGGTATGTTCTAATACTGTGCACTGCTTTTATCATGTCTGTCTTTCTAACTATTTTGTTGTTGATCTATTCCCTCTTCTATACTCTTCTAACAGTGACACTGGTTTGCTAATTGCTTTACAGTTTTTGCTATTCTATACTTCCATGACACTATTCGATTTCTCCCCTTCCTTTCCCTCACTACACCGTGTTCTTGTGGTAAAACTTTATCAGTTATTAATTTAGCTGCACAGTAATATATCCGGTTTACTTCTGTTATATCGCATGGATCTCTATGGTCAGTCCTAATTACTGTGTTCATTTGTTTTATCAAATTTCTGACTTTTTGGGTTTTATTGACCTTCTGCAGTCTATTTCTTTCACTGATCTTAATATGGCTATCTATCTCTACTGAACCAAGCAACTCTTTTCTTAACTCATTTTCTTCCATACTGAGGGACATCTTTTGTTTTCCATTTCCTGAAGTTCTATAGCAACTTCCTGTGGCACATTCTCTTCAATTTCATCCTGCATCATCTGTTACTCCATCATATGGGAACTCACTGGCCTATCGCTCCTCAACATTAAGTGCATCAGAGTTTGCACAGCTTCCTGTTCCTTCCTTTGCTGTCCAGCTTCAACTGAACATTTATACTGGTTTACTGTGGAAGGCTCCAAAATATCTTCAAATGGCGCCTGACCAATTGCTTCCTATTCCACTGGTTTCCCCTTAATTTGGAAGTCCACCGCTTTACCCTGTTGAGGTGCTTTCGGAATTAGATTTTCTACACTGAGTCCTTCACTTCCCAGGTACTACATAACCTCAGTTTTTATTTCTTTAACTTCTCCGTTACTGATCTCCTTTTCTACTTTTCCTCTTTGTCTTCTTATTTTTTTGTATTGTAAAGTTTTTATGTCTGAATTCCTTTGCCTGTATTTCTCTTCAAAATATCTTTGGTGCTCTTTTTGTATTAATTAGTTTTGCTTTCTCCTTTGCATAGATATTACACCATATTAAATCTCTTTTTCTTTCCCATGTCCATATTTCTTCTTCACGTCTCCTGATCTTCCTGTATCTCCTTACTTTGGGGACTCGTTCCATCCTGCTGTGATGTAGCCTACGTTAAACCGTCTACACCAAATCCTTCACTTTGCAGGCACTCCACAACTTCAACTTCTATTTTTTTAACTTCTACTTTACTAATGTTTTCTACATTCCCTCTTTGTGATATTTTTTTATTGTGAAATTTTCCATATCTGGATGCATTTGCCTGTATTTGTCTTCGAATATCTTTGGGCTACCTTCTTTACATTGATTAATTTGGCATTCATCTTTGCATAAATATTGCACCATATCAAATCTCTCTCTTTCCCATGTTTATATTTCTTTTTTATACTTTTCAAAGATCTCTAGGTTTTCTGGTTTATATTTTCACACCTCCTCAGATGCTTCTTTTTTCAACAGATCAAAGTTTCATGGTCTACATACTGTTTTTCACAAACCTGTTGTATTAACATCATTTTTTATTTGAAGGTTTTAACAGTTTTTCTTGTAGAAGTATTTTTCTTTCCTCTAATTTCTCTCAATCTTTTTGTATATCTTGTGTCTGGAAATTCTGGGCATTACAGTAACAATACATAATTTCTTTCTTATCTTCAAAAGTTCACTCTATCGTCTTTATGGCTCTTCTTTGGCCTATCAGTTTTTGTGATTTTTAGGGACTGTTACTTCCTTCTACAACGGGGGGGGGGGGGTATCCTCTCGCTGGGCCTGGCCTAACCCCATTGTAGGTATGTTTCTCTATTGTGAAGATTCTACACTGTCATGTTTTCCAGTCCTGGCACCAGTGTGCCTACCAGAACTGGGCACTTTTTTATCCTGTGTCTTGTGCACCCAGCTATCTTTTTTAATTTTAAACTACTTCTGTCCATGACATATGCTATATAAATACAGTCTATACATCAGTGTCATCGTGGTGAGATTTTGTGAAAAGCAGGGGCCACCTTGTGAAGGTGCTCACCAAGACTTGATGGATTCAGTTTTAGCAATATTACTCTCCTTTGCCTGCTGACTTATCAAATCTCAATCTGGAACCCCTTCTGAGTGACAGCAGTGGTGTGGAGACAGATTAATTTATGGCCAGTAATAAGACTTCACTAGTGGTCAGAAAGCAGTGCATGCTAGGTCACTGGACAGTGGGACAGTAGTTTAATGCGCATGAGCACTGTGCAGACTTGGACAATAATAAGCCTGCCTGAGGACTAGTTAAGTACTGACGGTCATTACTCTGCACACCAGGCAGAAATCTCAAGTCTGAAGTATTTTATTTGACCAAGAAGCACTCCTCAGAGATGTGTCACTCTTCCAAGAACATCTTGCTGCTCTCAATGTGCAAAAATATACCCCTTTCTACAAATCACACTGCCAGGATTAGGCTTTCCTTTCCCCATGGGACATGGTGAGGGATATGGCCTTCAGCTCCCTCATTTGTGCTGGGATGAGTTTAGCTATGATTCCTATGAAATCATGAATGTCATTTCATCTTTACAACACATCAGTAAACACTTGTCTGGACTAACAGACACCACTTGTGTTCTATAGTGTGAGCTTTCAGAACATGGGGTTATGATGCCTATGAAATCATGAATGTGGTTTCATCTGTGCACCACATCTGTAAACCCTCGTCTGGATTCAGACACCACTTCTGTTCTATATCGTGAGCTTTCTGAACATGGGGGTGCGATTCCTATGAAAATCGTGAATGTCATTTCATCTTTACACGACATTTGCAAACCTTTGTCTGGACCAACAGACACACCACTCCTGTTCTATAGTGTGAGCTTTCTGAACATGGGGGTACGATTCCTATGAAATTGTGAATGTCATTTCATCTTTACACCACATCAGTAAACCCTTGTCTGGATTCAGACACACCACTCCTGTTCTATACTGTGAGCTTTCGGAACATGGGGGTATGATTCCTATGAAATCGTGAATGTGGTTTCATCTTTACACCACATCTGTAAACCCTTGTCTGGACTAACAGACACACCACTTCTGCTCTATATCGTGAGCTTTCTGAACATGGGGGTACAATTCCTATGAAACTGTGAATGCGGTTTCATCTTTACACCACATCTGCAAACCCTTGTCTGGACTAAAGGACACCACTTCTGTTCTATATCATGAGCTTTCTGAACATGGGGGAACGATTCCTATGAAATTGTGAATGTGGTTTCATCTTTACACCACATCTGTAAACCCTTGTCTGGATTCAGACACAACACTCCTGCTCTATAGTGTGAGCTTTCGGAACATGGGGGTATGATTCCTATGAAATCGTGAATGTGGTTTCATCTTTATAGCACATCTGTAAACCCTTGTCTGGATTCAGACACACCACTCCTGTTCTATAGTGTGAGCTTTCTGAACATGGGGGTACGATTCATATGAAATCGTGAATGTCATTTCATCTTTACACCACATCTGTAAACCCTTGTCTGGACTAATAGACACCACTTCTGTTCTATAGTGTGAGCTTCCTGAACATGGGGGTACGATGCCTATGAAATCGTGAATGAGGTTTCATCTGTGCACCACATCTGTAAACCCTCGTCTGGATTCAGACACCACTTCTGTTCTATATTGTGAGCTTCTGAACATGGAGGTATGATTACTATGAAATCGTGAATGTCATTTCATCTTTACACCACATCTGTAAACCCTTGTCTGGATTCAGACACATCACTCGTGTTCTATAGTGTGAGCTTTCTGAACATTGAGGTACAATTCCTATGAAATCGTGAATGTGGTTTCATCTTTACACCACATCTGTAAACCCTTGTCTGGACTGAAGGGCACCACTTCTGTTCTATATCGTGAGCTTTCTGAACATGGGAGTATGATTCCTATGAAATCGTGAATGCGGTTTAATCTTTACACCACATCTGTAAACCCTTGTCTGGACTAACAGACACCACTTCTGTTCTATATCGTGAGCTTTCTGAACATGGGGGTACGATTCCTATGAAATTGTGAATATGGTTTCATCTGTGCACCACATCTGTAAACCCTTGTCTGGATTCAGACACATTTCTGTTCTATATCGTGAGCATTCTGAACATGGGGGTAGGATTCTTATGAAATCGTGAATGTGGTTTCATCTGTGCACCACATCTGTAAACCTTTGTCTGGATTCAGACACACCACTTCTGTTCTATATCATGAGCTTTCAGAACATGGGGGTACGATCCCTATGTAATCGTGAATGCGGTTTCATCTTTGCACCACATCTGTAAACCCGTCTGGATTCAGATGCACCACTTCTGCCGTACAGTGTGAGCTTTCTGAACATGGGGGTACGATTCCTTTGAAATCGTGAATGTGGTTTCTTCTGTGCACCACATCTGTAAACCCTTGTCTGGATTCAGACCCACCACTTCTGCTGTACAGTGTGAGCTTTCTGAACATGGGGGTACGATTCCTATGAAATAATGAATGTGGTTTTATCTTTGCACCACATCTGTAAACCCTTGTCTGGACTAAGAGACACCACTTCTGTTCTATATCGTGAGCTTTCTGAACATGGGGGTACGATTCCTATGAAATTGTGAATGTGGTATTATCTTTGCACCACATCTGTAAACCCTTGTCTGGACTAACAGACACCACTTCTGTTCTATATCGTGAGCTTTCTGAACATGAGGGTATGATTCCTATGAAATCGTGAATGTCATTTCATCTTTACACCACATCTGTAAACACTTGTCTGTAACAAAAGGACACACCAATTCTGTTCTATAGTGTGAGCTTTCTGAACATGGGGGTACGATTCCTATGAAATCATGAATGCAGTTTCATCTTTACACCACATCTGTAAACCCTCGTCTGGATTCAGACACACCACTTCTGTTCTATATCGTGAGCTTTCTGAACATGGGGGTACAATTCCTATGAAACTGTGAATGCGGTTTCATCTTTACACCACATCTGTAAACCCTTGTCTGGACTAACAGACACCACTTCTGTTCTATATCGTGAGTTTTCTGAACATGGGAGTACGATTCCTATGAAATCGTGAATGTGGTTTCGGCTTTGCACCACATCTGTAAACCCTTGGCTGGATTCAGACACACCACTTCTGTTCTATATCGTGAGCTTTCTGAACATGGGGGTACAATTCCTATGAAATCGTGAATGTGGGTTAATCTTTACACAACATCTGTAAACCCTTGTCTGGATTCAGACACACCACTCGTGTTCTATAGTGTGAGCTTTCTGAACATTGAGGTACAATTCCTATGAAATCGTGAATGTGGTTTCATCTTTACACCACATCTGTAAACCCTTGTCTGGACTGAAGGGCACCACTTCTGTTCTATATCGTGAGCTTTCTGAACATGGGGGTATGATTCCTATGAAATCGTGAATGCGGTTTCATCTTTACACCACATCTGTAAACCCTTGTCTGGACTAACAGACACCACTTCTGTTCTATATCGTGAGCTTTCTGAACATGGGGGTACGATTCCTATGAAATCGTGAATGTGGTTTCATCTGTGCACCACATCTGTAAACCCTTGTCTGGATTCAGACACACTTCTGTTCTATATCGTGAGCATTCTGAACATGGGGGTACGATCCCTATGTAATCGTGAATGCGGTTTCATCTTTGCACCACATCTGTAAACCCTTGTCTGGATTCAGATGCACCACTTCTGCCATACACTGTGAGCTTTCTGAACATGGGGGTACGATTCCTATGAAATCATGAATGTGGTTTTATCTTTGCACCACATCTGTAAACCCTTGTCTGGACTAACGGACACCACTTCTGTTCTACAGTGTGAGCTTTCTGAACATGGGGGTACGATTCCTATGAAATCATGAATGTGGTTTTATCTTTGCACCACATCTGTAAACCCTTGTCTGGACAAAAAGGACACACCAATTCTGTTCTATAGTGTGAGCTTTCTGAACATGGGGGTACGATTCCTATGAAATCGTGAATGCAGTTTCATCTTTACACCACATCTGTAAACCCTCGTCTGGATTCAGACACACCACTTCTGTTCTATATCATGAGCTTTCTGAACATGGGGGTACGATTCCTATGAAATCGTGAATGCAGTTTCATCTTTACACCACATCTGTAAACCCTTGTCTGGACTAACAGACACACCACTTCTGTTCTATATCATGAGCTTTCTGAACATGGGGGTACGATTCCTATGAAATCGTGAATGCGGTTTCATCTTTACACCACATCTGTAAACCCTTGACTGGACTAACAGACACCACTTCTGCTCTACAGTGTGAGCTTTCTGAACATGGGGGTATGATTCCTATGAAATCTTGAATGCGGTTTAATCTTTGCACCACATCTGTAAACCCTTGTCTGGGCTCTCAGACACAACACTTCTGTTCTATATTCGTGAGCTTTCTGAACATGGGGGTTCGATTCCTATGAAATTGTGAATGTCATTTCATCTTTACACCACATCTGTAAACCCTTGGTTGGATTCAGACACACCACTTCTGCTCTACAGTGTGAGCTTTCTGAATATGGGGGTGTGATTCCTATGAAATCGTGAATGTGGTTTCATCTGTGCACCACATCTGTAAACCCTTGTCTGGATTCAGATACACCACTCCTGTTCTATATCGTGAGCTTTCTCAACATGGGGGTACGATTCTTATGAAATTGTGAATGTGGTTTCATCATTGCACCACATCTGTGAATCCTTGTCTGGACTAACAGACACCACTTCTGTTCTATACTGTGAGCTTTCTGAACATGGGGGTACAATTTCTATGAAATCGTGAATGTGGTTTCATCTTTACACCACATCTGTAAACCCTTGTCTGGACTAACAGACACACCACTTCTGTTCTATATCGTGAGCTTTCTGAACATGGGGGTACGATTCCTATGAAATCGTGAATGTGGTTTCATCTTTGCACCACATCTGTAAACCCTTGTCTGGACTAACAGACGCCACTTCTGTTCTATATCGTGAGCTTTCTGAACATGGGGGTACGATTCCTATGAAATCGTGAATGTGGTTTCAGCTTTGCACCACATCTGTAAACCCTTGTCTGGACTAACGGACACCACTTCTGTTCTATATCGTGAGCTTTCTAAACAAGAGGGTACGATTCTTATGAAATCGTGAATGCGGTTTCATCTTTACACCACATCTGTAAACCCTTGTCTGGATTAAGACACACCACTTCTGTTCTATAGTGTGAGCTTTCTGAACATAGGGGTACGATTCTTATGAAATCGTGAATGTGGTTTCATCTTTGCACTACATCTGTAAACCCTTGTCTGGACTAAAGGACACCACTTCTGTTCTATATCGTGAGATTTCTGAACATGGGGGTACAATGTAGTGAATGTCATTTTATCTTTACACCACATCTGTAAACCCTTGTCTGGACTAACAGACACCACTTCTGTTCTATATTTTGAGCTTTCTGAACATGGGGGTACGATTCCTATGAAATCGTGAATGTGGTTTCATCTTGGCACCACATCTGTAAACGCTTGTCTGGATTCAGACACACCACTTCTGTTCTACAGTGTGAGCTTTCTGAACATGGGGGTACGATTCCTATGAAATCGTGAATGTGGTTTCATCTTTACACCACATCTGTAAACCCTTGTCTGGACTAAGAGACACATCTTCTGCTATACAGTGTGAGCTTTCTGAAAGTACAGTTTTGTACCTACCATAAATGTAGATGTCCGATAGATATGCAACTGCAGTCATAACATATGGGTTGTCCTGCCTCAGGCAGCCCTCGGTCGGCCGGATTCCAAAGTCTGGGTCCGACGTCGGCTGATGTCGCATTTCTCTCCGACGTCAGAGCGGCTGGAGTACATAAGCATCAGCCGACGCCATCTTCTTCAGTGTTTCTTGCCCCAGATGCTAGGTGCCCTCCAAGGAAGGCTGTAATCAAATTGGAAGACAAAAGCAGGTTTCCAGACAAATAAATAAGCAATAAACAGATACACCATAACAGATATCCCCAGCTAAGGATAACAGGGAGAGCAGTGGACCCAAGGCATAGAGGGGAAGGAGGGAGGGAAAACCCGACTGCAGTTGCATATCTTTCGGACATCTACATTTATGGTAGGTACAAAACTGTACTATGTCCTTCAAGAATGCAACTGCAGTCATAACATATGGGTGGAATACCATAGCTTAGCTGGGGTAGGTGGAATGCTCTAAGAAAAGGATGGTGTAGCTATCAATCCCTGCAGGACTGCCGAAGCAAAGCCTGCTCTGGATCTGGAATATAAAGGGAGGTTGTAGTGTTTGGAAAATGTATGCATGGAGCTCCATGTAGCAGCTTCTAGAATGTCTTTTGTAGGCACCCCTCTTAAGAATGCTGTAGAGGTGGCTGTAGCTCTGGTGGAGTGTGGTCTGACATTGGCTGGCACACTCTTTCCATGGAAGGAATAACAGAATCTGATGCAATGTCCAATCCATTTTGAAATAGTCTGTTTGGAAATTGCTTTTCCTTGTACTCCAGGGGCGTAAGCTACAAAAAGCTGATCAGACTTCCTACTGGTCTTGGTTCTGTCCAGGTAGTAGCGAAGTTGTCTGTGAATGTCCAAGGTATACAACAGTCTTTCCCCTTTGTTCTCAGGATTGGGAAAGAAAGTAGGCAGATGAATTGCTTGATTTAAAGAAACCCTAGATACCACTTTTGGCAGAAAGGTAGGGTTGGTTCGTAAGGAGACCCTGTCTCTGTGAAAGGTTATGAACGGTGGTATTGCCATTAGGGCCTGTAATCCCGAAACCCTTCTTGCTGAGGTAATTGCCAACAGGAAAGCTGTCTTCCATGAGAGAAATTGTAAGTCCACAGAAGCTGCTGGCTCAAAAGGAGGTAGAGTCAGTTTTTCTAGGACAAAGTTGAGGTCCCAAGCTGGTACTGGTGCCTTTCTTGGGGGCTTTATATTCTTGATTCCCCTAAGGAATTGCCTTAACAAAGGATGTGAAAACACAGATGGATCAGTGTTGTATCTAGCTGAAATAGCTGAAGCATGTATTTTTATGGAAGAATATGAGAGTCCATTCTGTAGCATTTCTGCCAAATATTCCAGAATGAGTGGCATGTTCAATAATGATGCATCGTGACCCTTGCTGGTATTCCAAATGCTGAATCTCTTCCATTTGGCTGAGTAAACCTTTCTGGTGGATGGTCTCCGGGCTTCTGTTAGTATCCGCTGAACTTCTTTGGAGAGAGATAGATTGAGGTTATTCATGGCATCTCCCAAGCTGTTAGCTGTAGTGTCTGGATGTTGGGATGAACTGTCTTGAAGTTGTGTTGAGTCAAAAGGTGGGGCCATTGTGGAAGGGCCCACTTTTTGTTGTGACATATGCTCCGCAGTAGTGGGTACCAGTGTTGTCTTGGCCAGTCTGGAGCTATTAGGATCCCCTTGGGCTGCTCTGCTTTGATCTTTAGTAATACTGTGGTCATCAGTGGCAGAGGTGGGAATGCATAGATTTTTAGGAAGTTCCAGTTGAATGAGAGAGCATCTATTTTCCATGCTTGTGGATGATATGTCCTTGAACAGAACTTTTGTAAATGATGATTGAGGTGGGAGGCAAATAGGTCTACTTCTGGCCTGCCCCATGTCGAGGTGAGACGTATGAAGATTTCTGAAAGTAACCTCCATTCGTGGGGGTCTAGGAAATTTCTGCTTAGACTGTCCGCCAGCACATTGTCTTTGCCTGGAACAAACTGGGATTGCAACTGTATGTTTAGGCTCAGTGATTTTTCCCAAAGATTCATTGTCAGTCTGCAAAGGGGGTAAGAATGGGTGCCCCCCTGCTTGTTTATGTACCACATGACAGTGGTGTTGTCTGTCTGTATTAGCAGGTGGCCTTGTTGAAGTTGATGTCCAAAGGTCTCGATGGCATGCATTACTGCCAGCATTTCTTTTTGGTTGATATGCAGATGTGTTTCCTTTGGAGACCATTGTCCTTGAATACATCTGCCCTCCATGTGCGCCCCCCCATCCAAGGTCTGAGGCGTCTGTGGTCATGGTCTGTGTTATCTGAGGTTTTTTGAATGACATACCTGTGTTTGACTGGCTTACCGAGGCCCACCATAGAAATTCCTTTTGAAGGCATGGAATGAGCGGTATGATTGCCTCTAGGTTGTTGCTGTGTTGAGACCATAAGCTTTTTAGGTACCATTGAAGCTTTCTCATGTGTAGTCTTGCTAGTGGAACCAGGAGAATGCAGGATGCCATGTAACCTAGGGCCTGTAGGAATCTCCTTGCAGTCATCTGGGTGAGTTTTGCTAAACCTTTGAAGTAATGAGTTAACTTCTTTTGCTTGTCTTCTGTCAGGTAAGCCATTTGAGAGGCTGTGTCTAGTTTGGCTCCTAAGAAGGTTATTTGCTGGGATGGCTGAAGTCTTGACTTTTGGAAGTTGACTGTGTATCCCAGAGCCTGTAGCAATTGTATGACATAATTCAAGTTTTTTGTCAAAATCAGTTTGTCGTCCGCTTGTATGAGGCAGTCGTCCAGGTACGGGTAAATTTGAATCCCCTGGAGCCTGCAATGAGCAATTACTGAAGCCAGGCATTTCGTGAATACTCTGGGCGCAGTAGATAAGCCAAATGGCAATGCTGAGAATTGATAATGCTCACGCCCTGCAAGAAATCTGAGGTATCTTCTGCAGTTGTGTCTGATAGGGACATGCAGGTATGCCTCCTTGAGGTCCAGAGTAATCAGCCAAGACCCCTTGCCCAGCATGGGAAGGAGTTGCTGTAGAGTCAGCATTTTGAACTTTTGTACTATGAGAAAAATGTTTAATGCGGACAAATCCAGTATTGGTCTCCATTGAGTTTCTTTTCTTGGAACAAGGAACAGTCTTGAATAAAACCCCTGGCCTTGTTCTTGTTGTGGAACTTTTTCTATTGCTTTGATCTGAGCAAGCAGAGAAATTTGCTTGATAGCCTCTGCCCTCTGGTTTTGTGGTAGGTTTGGCATGCCTTGTTTTCTTGGCAAGGTATGAAAATGAAACCTGTAACCGTGGTCTATAATGTCCAAAATCCATTTGTCCTTTGTCAGTCTGTGCCAATTGTCTGAAAACAGAGATAATTTTCCGCCCAAAGGAGCGTCTGCTTGCTCCTTGGTCAGCGGAACTAGAGGAAAGTCATTGAGATTGTCCCTGTGGGGCAGGAGAAACCCCTGTGTCACTTCTTTGGTTTGCTGGTTGCCATTGTCGCCCCCTGTAGGAACCTCTGTATTGTCCTCTTCCTCGGGCACGCCTGTTTTTGCCCCTTTGAAATCTTTCAGGATTAGGAAAGGACCAGTTTTCAGAAGGCCAATTCCTGCTGAATCTGGGTGGCTGAACCTGGAGGAAATCTTTGACTGTCTGAACTGACTTGGCTTTTTCCTCAATGGACTTTAACACATCTTTAGCATTAGCACCAAAAAGCTTGTTCTTTTCCAAGGGAGCATCAAGAAGTTTTGCCTTAACATGATCTGGTAAGGGTTGTTCTTTTAACCATGCATGTCTACGAATGACCGCCCCTGTCATAGCTGCCCTACATGAAGCTTCCAATGCATCATATCCACACTGCAGAAAGTGATTACTAACTTGCTGAGAATTATGTACAGCCTCCTGCAAAGACTTCCTATCTAAAGGTTCAGGAGAGGCCAATGTTTTCTGTAAATCATCTAACAGGTAATCCTGAAATTGAAACATATGAAAGAGACAATTAAGAGCTCTCATAGATAAAGTAGTGGAGGTGTAAACCTTCTTCCACCATCTATCTAATGACCTAGCTTCCCTGTTGGAAGGCAAAGGATTTTTGGAGGTGGTAGCTGAAACCCCTTTCGGTCCCTGTGAAATTGTTTCTAAATCGACAACATGGGCCCTAAAGAAATGAGAATGGGTTTCTGGGACCCTATAGTATCTGTCAGGCTTGACAGGAGCAGGAGGAAGAGTATCAGGGGTAACACTGGAGTCAGAGTATAAATCATCCAAAACATCAAGCACAGGAGGAATAGCTAAGGGTCTGTGTTGGGGCTTTTTAAGGAAAGTTTGAAGGCGCTTTCTGGAATCAGAATATTCCTGGCCTTGCCACTTAAAATGTTCCCTCATGGAATGCAGAACTTCCCCAAAAGAAATATCCTCAGGAGGAGAGGCCGAGGGGATGGAGTCCTCTGCATCTGAGTCCTCATAGGTCTGGAAGGGCTCTTCCTGGCGTTCGGAGTGAACAGAGTCCTCAGATTCTTCATCTGAAGGGAGAGGGTCAGAGGGTTCAACCCTGGGCCTCTTATCAGGAGGAGGCTGGGATCCTCTCTCAGGATGGGCCTGGGAACCTCTGATCATGGAAATTAAGTCTGCGGCCATAGTCATGATTTGTGTTTCAGGAGTAGGCTGAGGTAAGGCTTTAGCAGTAAGGTGCTTGGACTTGCTGGCTGCCTTAGCACGTGTGTAGGCCTTGATAGACATGGACATGGGAGGCCTAGCAGCTCCACGTGCAGGAGTGACCTTATCAACAGCAATGGTCTTGGGCATTTCCTCGGTTTCAGTATCCAGAGGAAAATCAATAACTGGCGTCGGTGTGGTCTCCGGTATCGGAGGTATCGGTAATGCGGTGTCTTCGGTTCGGAGCGGTGAAATAACCGCCTCAGAGGGAACCGGGGCACTCGAAGTTGGTGTTGGAGCTGTGTCGGCGGAAGACGCGGGCCGAGGATGTCGGTCACGGTCTTTTCGTTTCTTAGGAGTCTGCGATGTCGGTAGTTCCGACGGCATTGTATAATCTAATTTTTTGCCGAAAAAGTCTTCAGCGAACTCCGCCCGGCGCCTGAGAGTGCGCTTATTGAAGAGAGCACAGGCGGCACAGGCCGAGACGTCGTGGTCTGGACCAAGGCAAGGAAGACAGTAAGAGTGGAAATCCTTATGAGGTATTTGTTTACCACAAGACAAACAATTATTTACTTTTTCAGTAATTTCTGACATCGGCTGAGGCAAGAAAAGGTCCCCAATGGGGTACTTAGTTTTTTGATGACTTCGGTTTCGAAGAATACAGGAACTGACCGACCGGCACTTGCGAACTGCTTCTGCTTCGGGCACCGCGTGGCAAGAAAGACTGGAGAAGATGGCGTCGGCTGATACTTATGTACTCCAGCCGCTCTGACGTCGGAGAGAAATGCGACATCAGCCGACGTCGGACCCAGACTTTGGAATCCGGCCGACCGAGGGCTGCCTGAGGCAGGACAACCCATATGTTATGACTGCAGTTGCATTCTTGAAGGACATCATGGGGGTACAATTCCTATGAAATCGTGAATGCGGTTTCATCTTTAAACCACATCTGTAAACCCTTGTCTGGACTAAGAAACACCACTTCTGCTATACAGTGTGAGCTTTCTGAACATGGGGGTACGATTCCTATGAAATCGTGAATGCAGTTTCATCTTTACACCACATCTGTAAACCCTAGTCTGGAGTAACAGACACACCACTTCTGTTCTTTATTGTGAGCTTTCTGAACATGGGGGTACAATTCCTATGAAATCGTGAATGTGGTTTCATCTTTACACCACATCTGTAAACCCTTGTCTGGACTAACAGACACACCACTTCTGTTC
Source organism: Protopterus annectens (assembly GCF_019279795.1). NCBI lineage: Eukaryota > Metazoa > Chordata > Ceratodontiformes > Protopteridae > Protopterus > Protopterus annectens. Next base: position 4,503,831 of record NC_056747.1, on the reverse strand, counting down.
TTTATTGTGAGCTTTCTGAACATGGGGGCACGATTCCTATGAAATCGTGAATGCAGTTTAATCTTTACACCACCAGACACACCACTTCTGTTCTTTATTGTGAGCTTTCTGAACATGGGGGCACGATTCCTATGAAATCGTGAATGCAGTTTAATCTTTACACCACACCTGTAAACCCTTGGCTGGACTACCAGACACCACTTCTGTTCTATATCGTTAGCTTTCTGAACATAGGGGTACGATTCCTATGAAATCATGAATGTGGTTTAATCTTTGCACCACATCTGTAAACCCTTGTCTGGACTAACAGACACCACTTCTGTTCTATATCGTGAGCTTTCTGAACACGGGGGTACGATTCCTATGAAATCGTGAATGTGGTTTAATCTTTGCACCACATCTGTAAACCCTTGGGACTAAAGGACACCACTTCTGTTCTATATCGCGAGCTTTCTGAACATGGGGGTACGATTCCTATGAAATCATGAATGTGGTTTCATCTTTGCACCACATCTGTAAAACCTTGTCGGGATTCAAACACACCACACCTGTTCTATAGTGTGAGCTTTCTGAACATGGGGGTACGATTCCTATGAAATCGGGAATGTCATTTCATCATTACACCACATCTGTAAACCCTTGTCTGGACTAACAGACACCACTTCTGTTCTATAGTGTGAGCTTTCTGAACATGGGGGTACGATGCCTATGAAATCGTGAATGTGGTTTCATCTGTGCACCACATCTGTAAACCCTTGTCTGGATTCAGACACCACTTCTGTTCTATATCATGAGCTTTCTGAACATGAAGGCAGGATTCCTATGAAATTGTGAATGCGGTTTCATCTTTGCACGACATCTGTAAAAGTACAGTTTTGTACCTACCATAAATGTAGATGTTCGAGGATTCCATTGCTGCAGTCCTGACTATTGGGTATAGTCCGCGTCCAGTCGGCCCGAATACCAGAGTATAAGGCTGACGTCGGTCAGGGCGCATTAGACTGACGTCAGTACGTCAGGGTACTAATGCGCATGACCGACGCCATATCCTCAGTCTTTTCTTGCCCCAGATGTCAGAAGACCCTAAAAAGACAAGTCCCAAAACAACCTGCACCAAAAACATGTACAATATATACAACAATATATACAAAAATATAAGCATGTAAACTCACCTACACAACCACCCCTGAATACAGAGGGGAAGGAGGGTAAATTGGACTGCAGCAATGGAATCCTCGAACATCTACATTTATGGTAGGTACAAAACTGTACTATGTTCTTCGTCTTCCATTGCTGCAGTCCTGACTATTGGGTAGAATCCCAAAGCAGAGGTAAGGGAGGCTGGCAAATTATAAAGTAGTAGGAGCTGACAACATGCCTTGTAAAACAGCTGTGGCAAAACCAGCCCTAGACTTAGAGTAGATAGGAAGGTGATAATGCCTAGAGAAAGTATGCACTGAACTCCAAGTAGCTGCTTCCAGAATATCCTTAGTTGCCACCCCTTAGAAATGCTGTTGAAGTGGCAGTAGCCCTAGTGGAATGAGGCCTAATCCCAGCTGGAATCTCCTTGCCATGATGGGAATAACAAAATGCAATGCAAAAGCCAATCCACTTAGAAATAGTTTGTTTTGACACAGGCTTGCCCTGAGAACTCAAAGCAAAAGAAACAAACAACTGCTGAGACTGCCTAAAATCCTTAGTCCTGCTTAAATAATAACGCAATTGCCTGTGTACATCTAAAGTGTGCAAAATCTTTTCCCTTTATTTTGAGGATCTGCAAAAACGTAGGCAAATGAATAGTTTGGTTTAAAGCCACACTAGAAACCACCTTAGGCATAAAAGAAGGATTAGTACGTAATGATACCCTATCCTTATGGAAAATCAAAAAGGGCTCTACTGCCATAAGGGCCTGCAACTCAGACACCCTTCTGGCAGAAGTAATAGCCAACAGAAAAGCAGTCTTCCATGACAAATATTTCAATTCAGCAGTAGCTGCAGGCTCAAAAGGTTGTAGAGTAAGTTTTTCCAACACAAAATTGAGATCCCAAGCAGGAGTAGGAGCTCTGGGGTCTTATATTCTTTGCCCTCTAAGAAACTGCTTGAACAAAGGATGCGAAACAAAGGTGGGTCACAATCATAGTGAGCTGAAATTGCTGCAGCATGAATCTTTATGGAAGAGAAAGACAAACCTTTGTCCAATAATTCAGTAAGATATTGAAGAGCCACACTCAAATTAGGCTCTGAAATCTCCAAATTCTTTGCTGTACTCCAAAATAAAAATCTCTTCCATTTTTCTCGTACACTCTCCTTGTACTAGGTCTTCTAGCTTCCATAATCACATTTAAAACTTGTTGAGGAAGTTGAGACCTGCTGTGTTTCAACAGAGAATATGCCAGGCTGTTAGATGAAGAGAGTGAAGCTTGACATTGAGCAGATGACCGTCCTTCTGAGATAACAGATGAGGAATCAGAGGTAAAGGCCATGGAGGCTTCTTTACCAGACTCCGTAGTAGTGGGTACCAGTGTTGCCGAGGCCAATCTGGAGCTATCAAAATCATCCTTGGCCTGTCTTGTCTGACCTTTAATAGTACCTTTGGAAGAAGAGGTAGAGGTGGAAAGGCATACACATGAAGGTTTTTCCAACTGAAAGACAGAGCATCCACTTTCCAAGCTGTGTGATGAAACCCCTTTGTGCAATACTTTGGCAGCTGGTGGTTTAGTGGAGAAGCGAACAGATCTATGTCTGGAGTTCCCCATGACACTGTCAGTTTCTGAAATACATGAAGATCCAGTTTCCACTCGTGGGGATCCATGATTTGTCTGCTTAACACATCTGCTAAGGAGTTCTGTGCTCCTGGCAGAAACCTTGCCTGAAGAGTTAGTTGCAAGCTTAGCAGTCTCCCATAAAATCATTGCTTGCCTGCATAGGGGATAAGAATGTGTTCCCCTTGCTTGTTGATGTACCACATGACAGTTGTGTTGTCTGTTAGAATCAACACCTGCCCTGGAAGAAATAACTCCTTGAAAGCCATTAATGCAAACTGGACTGCTAACATCTCCTTCATGTTGATATGTAGATGCTGTAGTCTGGCAGGCCACTTGTCTTGTATCCACTTTCCATTTAGATGAGCTCCCCAAGCAATGTCCGAGGCATCTGTCGTTAAAATCTGACTTGCCTCTGGCCGGGTCACAGAGAGTCCCTTGTTTAGGTGACATTCCTGAGCCCACCACAAGAATTCTTTTGAAGGCAAGGTATTATTTGAATGACAGTGTCCAAATCCTGGCAGTGCTGTGTCCATACATTTTTGAGATACCATTGTAGCTTCCTCATATGCAGTTTGGCATTGGGAAGCACCAGAATACAAGATGCCATGAACCCTAATGCTTGAAGGACTGTCCTTGCAGTCAGCACGGACTGATGAGATAGTTGATGGAAGTAAAGTGACAGACTCTTTTGTTTGTCCGGGGTTAAAAGGCCATCTGGGCTGCTGTATTCAGTCTCACACCCAGAAAGCACATGTCTTGAGAGGGTACTAGACTGGACTTTATTTCGTTCACAGAATACCCTAGGCATCTTAGCACTGCTATAACATATTCCAGATGCTGTAGAAGGTCTTCCTTTTCTTGAGCCAGAATCAGGCAGTCGGCCAAGTAAGGATAGATTTGAATTCCTTGAAGCCTGAAGTAAGCTATCACTGGAGCCAGAACCTTTGTGAATACTCTGGGCGCAGTAGATAAGCCAAAGGGCAATGCAGAGAACTGATAATGAGAATTTCCAGCTCGAAACCGCAGATACTTCCTGCAACTTAGCCTTATAGGCACATGAAGGTAAGCTTCCTTGAGATCTAAAGTTACCATCCAGTGATCTTTGCCCAGCAGAGGTAAAAGCTGTTGTAACGTCAACATCTTGAACTTGGGAATGTCCAAAACGTGTTGAGGAGAGATAAATCCAAAATTGTTCTCCACGTGTTTCCGTTCTTTGGTACAAGGAACAGTAGAGAATAAAATCTTAGGCCCCTTTCTGATACAGGGACTGGCTGAATGGCCCCTATGTGAAGTAACTGTAAAACTTGCTTGTGAGCCTCTTTTCTTTGTAGAGGAGGAACGTCTGGCATGCCTTTGAAAGGGGCATTGTATGGAAATAAAATCTGTAACCGTGGTGAATGATATCCAACACCCATTTGTCTTGAGTAATTAAATCCCAATTTTCTTTGAAAAGAGACAGTCTTCCTCCCAAAGGAGCTGCCAAACGTGAATCTGCTGGCAGCTGAAAACAGGTCATTGGGTCTGTTTACGAAAGGACTGACCCCTGCCCTCACCAGAAGTCTGAGCAGGTGAACTCCTGTTCTAGGCCTAAAAGAACCTTGAGCCCTGCCCCTACCACGCCTAGACCTACCCCTAGACTGAGAATCATAAGCAGGATATGTCCACCCCTTAGCAGGCCAATTTCTACTAAACTTCGTGGCTGCACCTGCAAAAATCTTTAACAGTTTGCATAGACTTAGCTTTGTCCTCCATTTTCTTTAAAACTGCTTCCACAGGAACCAAACAACACATCAGACTGTAAAGGAGCATCCAAAATCCTTGTCTTAACATGCTCAGCTAAATTCTGATCCTTCAACCAGGCATGCCTGCGAAGAACAGAACTGGTAGCAGCCACCCTCGAGGAGGCCTGTACAGCATCAAAACCACATTGCAAAGAATGCTTACCCACTTGTTCAGACACATGAACCAAATCCAGCAACTCTTTACACTCAATACCTTCCGCCAAAGCATCCACCTTAGATTTCAATTGTGAAAGGAGATAATTCTGATATTTTAGCATGTGAAACTGACAATTCAAAGCTCTCATGGCTAGAGTGGAAGAAGTATACACTTTCTTTCCCCACCTATCCAAAGCCCTTGCTTCTTTATCAGTGGGAACAGGATTTTTAACCACAGAAGCCTTTACACCCTTAGGCCCTTGAGAAATAGTTTCTGGGTCCGCCCTAGGACTCTTAAACAAATATTTATGAGCTTCGGGCACCCTATAATACCTATCAGGCTTAACAGGAGCAGGAGGCAAAGAGTCAGGGTTCAGGGAAGCCTCTGCAAAAACATCTTCCACCACATTCAACACAGGAGGAATAGCTAAAGGCCTATGCTGGGGTAAGAACAAGAACTCCCTAAGCCTTTTCCTTGAGTCAGAGTAATCCTGGCCTTCCCATTTAAAGTGCTCCCTCATGGAATGCAAAGTCTCTGAAAATGAGAAATCCTCAGGTGGAGACGCTGTAGGAGTGGAATCATCCACATCAGAATCAGAATAAGTAGGATACTCCTGCAAATCTTCCACAGAAGATTCTGAAGCCTCTGAACACTGTTCAAAACTATCAAACTCCGGTTCCACCCTAGGCCTCTTATCAGGCGGGGCATAGAACCCCTAATCATAGTAATCAAATCCCCTGCCCTTTTAAGCATATGTTTCTTAGGTACAGAACCCTAAATGCTATGAGAACGCCCCACTGAAGCTGAAGTAGGCCTACCTCTCAAAGAAGTTTTGGCAACAGAAGGAGAGGCCCTAACTACCTTGGGAAGAGAGGGAAGAACAGTCACCTGAGAAGCCCCTCAGCCTGGCCTACCTCCTGAGAAGGCACATCCTGTAAGAGTATAGTTTCTGCCTGGGACTCCATGGAAACTCCTGGCAAAACCTCCGGCTCCACTGAGCCTTCTAAAGAACCGACGTCCGGGACTGCCGGTTCCTCAACCCTAGGCTTCACTGTTTTATCCTTACGCTTCTTGAGGAAGCGGGCGCCGGAGCATCCGACGGCATTTTATAATTGCAACGCTTCCCAAACACTAACCTGGCACAGTCTAACCTCCTCTTAATAGTGCGTTTGTTAAACCTAGCACAAGAGCGGCAACCAACAACGTCGTGCTCAGGCCCTAAACAAGGTATACACAAGGTATGATAATCCCTATGAGGTATCTGTTTCCCACAAGAAATACAGTTATTCACTTTTTCTGACATCCGGTAAAATACTGAGGCAAGAAAAAACTAAAATGTTCCCCAACGGGGTACTTAGCCAACTCTGTTTCAGTCTGAAACTCCGGTTTCGGAAATATTTCAGTACCGCCAACCTGCACTCGCAAAACTGCTTCTGCATCGGACCATGCGGCAAAAAAGACTGAGGATATGGCGTCGGTCATGCGCATTAGTACCCTGACGTACTGACGTCAGTCTAATGCGCCCTGACCGACGTCAGCCTTATACTCTGGTATTCGGGCCGACTGGACGCGGACTATACCCAATAGTCAGGACTGCAGCAATGGAAGACGAAGAACATCCATTGTCTGGACTAACAGACACCACTTCTGTTCTATATCGTGAGCTTTCTGAACATGGGGGGTACGATTCCTATGAAATCGTGAATGTGGTTTCATCTGTGCACCACATCTGTAAACCCTTGTCTGGATTCAGATACACCACTTCTGTTCTATATCGTGAGCTTTCTGAACATGGGGGTACGATTCCTATGAAATCGTGAATGTGGTTTCATCTTTGCACCACATCTGTAAAACCTTGTCTAGAGTCAGACCCACCACTTCTGTTCTATAGTGTGAGCTTTTTGAACATGGGGTTACGATTCCTATGAAATCGTGAATGTGGTTTCATCTTTGCACCACATCTGTAAACCCTTGTCTGGATTCAGACACACCACTTCTGTTCTATATCGTGAGCTTTCTGAACGTGGGGGTACGATTCCTATGAAATTGTGAATGTGGTTTCATATTTACACCACATCTGTAAGCCCTTGTCTGGACTAACAGACACCACTTCTATTCTATATCGTGAGCTTTCTGAACATGGGGGTACGATTCCTATGAAATTGTGAATGTGGTTTCATCTTTACACCACATCTGTAAACCCTTGTCTGGACTAACAGACACCACTTCTGTTCTATAGTGTGAGCTTTCTGAACATGGGGGTACGATTCCTATGAAATCGTGAATGTCGTTTCATCTTTGCACCACGTCTGTAAACCCTTGTCTGGATTCAGACACCACTTCTGTTCAATATCGTGAGCTTTCTGAACATGGGGGTACGATTCCCATGAAATCGTGAATGTGGTTTCATCTTTGCACCACATCTGTAAACCCTTGTCTGGATTCAGACACACCACTTCTGTTCTACAGTGTGAGCTTTCTGAACATGGGGGGTACGATTCCTATGAAATCATGAATGTGGTTTCATCTTTGCACCACATCTGTAAACCCTTGTCTAACGGACACCACTTCTGTTCTACAGTGTGAGCTTTCTGAACATGGGGGTACGATTCCTATGAAATCGTGAATGTGATTTCATCTTTGCACCACATCTGTAAACCCTTGTCTGGACTAAAAGGACACATCAATTCTGTTCTATAGTGTGAGCTTTCTGAACATGGGGGTACGATTCCTATGAAATCGTGAATGCAATTTCATCTTTACACCACACCTGTAAACCCTCGTCTGGATGCAGACACACCACTTCTGCTCAATATCGTGAGCTTTCTGAACATGGGGGTACAATTCCTATGAAATCGTGAATGTGGGTTCATCTTTACACCACATCTGTAAACCCTTGTCTGGATTTAGACACACCACTTCTGCTCTACAGTGTGAGCTTTCTGAATATGGGGGTACGATTCTTATGAAATCGTGAATGTGGTTTCATCTTTGCACCACATCTGTAAATCCTTGTCTGGATTCAGACACACCACTTCTGCTCTACAGTGTGAGTTTTCTGAACATGGGGGTACGATTCATATGAAATCGTGAATGCGGTTTAATCTTTGCACCACATCTGTAAACCCTTGTCTGGGCTCTCAGACACACCACTTCTGTTCTATATCGTGAGCTTTCTGAACATGGGGGTACGATTCCTATGAAATTGTGAATGTCATTTCATCTTTACACCACATCTGTAAACCCTTGTCTGGATTCAGACACACCACTTCTGCTCTACAGTGTGAGCTTTCTGAATATGGGGGTACGATTCCTATGAAATCATGAGTGTCGTTTCATCTTTACACCACATCTGTAAACCCTTGTCTGGATTCAGACACACCACTTCTGCTCTACAGTGTGAGCTTTCTGAATATGGGGGTACGAGTCTTATGAAATCGTGAATGTGGTTTCATCTTTGCACCACATCTGTAAATCCTTGTCTGGACTAACAGACACCACTTCTGTTCTATATTGTGAGCTTTCTGAACACGGGGTATGATTCCTATGAAACTGTGAATGCGGTTTCATCTTTACACCACATCTGTAAACCCTTGTCTAGACTAACAGGGACACCACTTCTGTTCTATATCGTGAGCTTTCTAAACATGAGGGTACAATTCCTATGAAATCGTGAATGCGGTTTCATCTTTACAACACATCTGTAAACCCTTGTCTGGATTAAGACACACCACTTCTGTTCTATAGTGTGAGCTTTCTAAACACAGGGGTACGATTCCTATGAAACCGTGAATGTCATTTCATCTTTACACCACATCTGTAAACCCTTGTCTGGACTAACAGACACACCACTTCTGTTCTATATCGTGAGCTTTCTGAACATGGGGGGTAGGGATTCCTATGAAATCGTAAATGTGGTTTCATCTTTCGGGATGCAGACACACCACTTCTGTTCTACATTGTGAGCTTTCTGAATATGGGGGTACGATTCCTATGAAATTGTGAATGTGGTTTCATCTTTGCACCACATCTGTAATCCCTTGTCTGGACTAACAGACACCACTTCTGTTCTACATTGTGAGCTGTCTGAACATGGGGATACGATTCCTATGAAATCGTGAATGTCATTTCATCTTTACACCACATCTGTAAACCTTTGTCTGGACTAACAGACATACCACTTCTGTTCTATATCGTGAGCTTTCTGAACATGGGGGGTACGGATTCCTATGAAATCGTGAATGTGGTTTCATCTTTGCACCACATCTGTAAATCCTTGTCGGGATTCAGACACACCAATTCTGTTCTACATTGTGAGCTTTCTGAATATGGGGGTACGATTCCTATGAAATTGTGAATGTGGTTTCATCTTTGCACCACATCTGTAATCCCTTGTCTGGACTAACAGACACCACTTCTGTTCTACATTGTGAGCTTTCTCAACATGGGGGTACGATTCCTATGAAATCGTAAATGTCATTTCATCTTTACACCACATCTGTAAACCCTTGTCTGGATTCAGACACACCACTCCGGTTCTATATCGTGAGCTTTCTCAACATGGGGGTACGATTCCTATGAAATCGTGAATGCGGTTTCATCTGTGCACCACATCTGTAAACCCTTGTCTGGATTCAGACACACCACTCCTGCTCTACAGTGTGAGTTTTCTCAACATGGGTGTACGATTCCTATGAAATCGTGAATGTGGTTTCATCTGTGCACCACATCTGTAAACCCTTGTCTGGGCTCTCAGACATACCACTTCTGTTCTATATCGTGAGCTTTCTGAACATGGGGGTACGATTCCTATGAAATCGTGAATGTGGTTTCATCTTTGCACCACATCTGTAAACCCTTGTCTGGATTCAGACACACCACTTCTGTTCTATATTGTGAGCTTTCTGAACATGAGGGTACGATTCTTATGAAATTGTGAATGTCATTTCATCTTTACACCACATCTGTAAACCCTTGTCTGGACTAACAGACACCACTTCTGCTGTACAGTTTGATCTTTCTGAACACGAGGGTTTCCATCAGTACTAAAAGAGGTTTACTTATTCTCATTTTAAATAATCTTTGGTTTAAACATTCTGGAGAATTACTGACCTTCCTCTGACCTTCATTTTTTTAAGTAAAGATATTCAAAAAGTGGTTTATCCACAGAATGTATTGCTATTCAACATCTCTTGACCACTCAGATTCAGGCAAGTCTGTTTTTACATCCACGCACAGTCCAAGGATGAAATTTAACTGGATTGTTAATGATCTTCTTGTGGCTCACCATAAGTCGAGTTGTAATCCATCTTAGTCCTCTCTTTGATTGAGTTTCAGATTACATACTTCACTTTCTTCACAATGCATTCATAAGATTTGGAATGCATCAGACTAGATGAGTTTCAAAAAAGACAACATGTGGACTAATTCTGCTACTCAAGACCCAGAAACATACACAAAACCAAGATGAAATTAATGGACTAAAAAAATTACTGACTAGCTATATAAGAATTAATTAAAGTAAATCACAAACTTATCAAGAAATATTACATTTTATTTTTGTTGGGGTCCAGCAAGGGGCAGGGACGAACAAAAAGCAAACACTGGGAGTGGGTTAGAGGGTAGTTACATATTTTCGTTTGTTTTCACTAAGTAGCCAGGCTATCTAATTTAGAGAATCTTGCTCACTAAGTAGCCAGGCTATCTAATTTAGAGAATCTTGTTCACCAAGTAGCCAGGCTATCTAATTTAGAGAATCTAGTTTTCTTTTTCCTCCCAACAACTACAAAAGATATATATTTTTTTATATTTAGTATTTACCACTGCTGTTTGAGGTATTTGGAACTGATGTACACACATACAGTGCTCACCTCATTAGTATGCACGCAAAGCTGTAAGTAAAGCCTAGTAAGGTTAAAAAGGCCTACAAAGGTTAAAAAAAAACTGTGTAATGATTTCAATAACATGCAGACCCAAGTGATGCAGAAGGAAGGCTCCTGCCTACAATGGTGTTAGTGACTGGCATTTATTAATGACCTGCATGCAGGACAGCTGCAGTGATCTGCAGTCACAGTACAGCTTCCTCTTCTAAGTTGGAACAGTCACATTTTGGGGTTGCCTGTAAGATGTTAGTTAAGAGGCCTCTGGTGTTGTGTGAGGCACAGGAAATGCTAGCAAATAACTGCATCAAGACACAGCTGTCTCTCCCACACTGACATCATCACTCAGTGTGTGCCTGAAGATAGGAATTAGTGGACTTCATGAAATGAAAAGCACTTATCCCCAAATTATTGATGACGACCAGTAATCGGCCATCCATCATTCATGAAAGTAGGGGAAACAAAGTTTCTGAATGAGTTTTAAAGAAGAACAGGAAACAGTCCAGTTTAAAAACATATAAAATAAGCAAGAAACAGTCATCTTAACAGTCAGCTTGAACATGCCATTAGTCACAATATCAGGTACTCTGTGATAAGCTCACTGTTTCAATTCCCTTTTCTGCTACCTTCAGGGGGAGGGGGGGTTGCATGCCTCTTGCTGGCGCATACCATTGCATTATGGGTAGGCTAACAGAGTGGTGTAGCCTTTGTGATACTCAGTTCATCACCCATCAAAGAATGGGCACAACTGGACTCTACCTCCCTTTTATCCCCCTTTTGTTTTACTCCTTCAGCCTCAACTATTCTTGTCTTCTGTTTCACAAATCTGTCTCTCTCACCACTGCATCTTTTGTAAGACATATTGCTTTCTGTTGAAAATGGCAACAACATGGCTGTCTGTATACCTTATCAAATCTGAACTGCAGCTCTGTTTACAATATTTTTCAAAGGAGAGTATTACATATTTACTGCCTTTCAAACATCGGTGTCACTCTATTACTGTTGTTTGCAAATTGCAGCCTTTCTCCCTGGGCCTCTACTGAAAATGGAACATGTACCCATTCATATTTTCCAGGTAAACAAAATCAATATATAAATAAATAAATAAAACAAACTCCATACAGATTGACTAATATGGCCAATGGGTGATTAATGAAATTACAGCACTAGGGAAGACTGCAATCCAAATTGTAGCTTGCTACAGATCCCCCACCATGTCCCAAGATTCTCACTACACCTTTCTAAACATACTGGAGAATATTAAGATACAACCAAACACCTAATACTAGGTGATTTCAACTACCCTGCCATTAACTGGGAAAACTACTCGGGTACCAACACCTTTGCCCAACGGTTCTTGGAATTCATAAATTCCAACACCCTGGATCAACTAATCCATAGTCCCACCAGGGGCTCCAATATCCTGGCACTGGTCATTACTAATATGGAAAATCAATGCTCCACACCAGTGGTCATCCCCTCGCTGGTTACACCTGACCATAAGCTAATCACATTTGACATCCACATCCCATCCCTACCCCCCAGAAAGGAAACATCCATATAAAACTTCTCCAAAGCCAACTTCATGCTACTCAAGTCAGAAATGACAAATTTCGTGACACCCATGCAGACGGTAGCTGAAAGTTCTACTGCCGAATCCTACACTAAAGCACTGTACAAGCACATCCACTCGTGCATGAATCGTGCCATCCCAAATAGAACCAAGATGCTCGCATCCAAAAAAAAGGAAGCCAATCTGGTGGTCCCCTGTCATAAACAAACTATACAACAGAAGGAAGAAACCATTGCTGAAAAGAGGAAAATCCCATGATGCAAAAAGCTCCCTTACCAGCCTCAGTAAGAAGCTGAGATCCCTCATAAAATCCTCCACAGCTAGTTACAAAAATAAAATTGCCAAAGATTCCAAAGACAACCACAAGGCATTCTACAGCTATGTCAAGAATCTAAATGGCAATGCTCAGATCTGCTCTGAGCTATAACAGAATGGCAATAAATATACTGATCCCAAGGACATTGCCAATATCCTGGCAGATCGATTCAGTGCCAACTTCACCCCCCCCTCACCCCCTAAAGGGCCCCTCTCAATAACGAAAGATTGCCAAATTCCAGTAATCACGGCCACACAGGTAAAAACCGCACTCTCCAAAGCTAAGAATACAGCATCCATGGGACCCCACAACATCCCGGGCTGTGTACTACATGAACTGGCACCTCACCTAAGTGTCATGTTTAATCATAGCCACACCTCAGGGTTTGTGTCCACTTAGTGGTGCACAGCTACAGTTATCCCACTCCACAAGGGGGATCCACCTTGGATGCTGAGAACTACCATCTCATCAGTCTGACGAGTCTTATCTGCAAGGCCATGGAACGTATTATCATGGAACTTACAAACAAAGACACTGGCAACCTTCAAACACTGGACCCCACCCAGTTTGGGTTCTTGAAGGGCCGATAGTGTCTCCTGAACCTGACTGACTTCTTCGAATCAGTCTTTAGAGCCATGGACGAGGGTAAACCGGTCCACACAGCGTATCTGGACCTTGCCAAGGCCTTCGACACCATCCCCTACTTTGGAAACATAGATAAACTTACTAAGCTGGGCATAAAGCCCTACGTCACTCGATGGGTTGCCAACTGACTTACGGACAGAACCCACACTGTAAAAGTAGCCAACTCCAAATCCAGCTCCAGACATGTGGAGTACCTCGGGATTCAGTCCTGGGACCGCTCTTGTTTGGCATCTACTTCTCTGAAGTACAGGCCAACATTAAGGGACTCTGGCTAACAAAGTACACAGATAACTGCAAACTGGTTGCCATTACTGAATCCCCAAAAGATATGGATATTCTACAAAAGGGCCTTACAGAAACAGATGCTTGGTGCCAGAGCCATGGACTCAAGTTCAATGCCAAGAAGTGTATAGTTATCCCCTTTGGGGAAAAACATGTACCCCTGAATTACCACATAGGTGGCAGTACACTAAACACCGAAAGTGTGATAAGAGACTTAGAACACAGGTGGACAGTGGTCTCACTTTCGATAACCACATCGCCACAACAGTCAGGAAATCTTTCTATGTGGCACACCTCATCACTAAGGGCTTTTCATCCAGAAAAAAGGTGGTCATTGTCCCACTGTACTCATCCCTCATTAGACCCATCATAGAGTACAACGCCCCATTTGGTATGTACCTCACAAGACATCTGCAACAACTGGAAAGGCCGCAGAAACACCTCACTAAAAGAATCACAGGTCTAAAGCAGATGCCCTATGCTGACAGACTAAAAAAACTCTAGCTATACTCTGTCGCATATCGTCTACTCAGAGGCTATCTCTGCTTAACATACAAGGCCATGTCAAACCCAGAGCTGCTGGACATGCTACACTTAAAGAAATCTCAATCCGTCAGAGCCACATGCTCCAGGGACCTAAACTTTGTCATCACAATGAACAAAACATGCTGGAGGGATAGGTTCCTGACCCAGAGACTCCCTATACTCTGGTACAGACTACCCATACATGTCAAGCAGAGCACCTCCTTGTCCCTCTTCAAAAGGAACCTTGACGACTGGATGGGAGAGAGGAAATTTACCACTGGGATCACATCAGTTGCCCTGCTAGACAGGGGTAAAGGGAAGCAAATATTGTGGGAAGAAAAAGCCAGGGAATTGTTATAGCTAGGCTTGTACAGGCCCTAGGGCCGATACCCTAGTACCAACCTATGAACCTATAAACTGACAACCAAGTGATCATGGCAGAAAATTCCTCAGATAAGAGCGTCTTGAAGCAACCACTGAAATCCTGTTTTACATGCTGCTGCTGTGTTGACCAATCAGTCTTACAAGCCTCATATGCAAAGCCCTGGAATGTATTATAGCTGAACTCAAACTACAACATCAATAATCGTATTAAACTCAATACTTTGTTTCTGCGAAGGGTAGATCCTCTCAACTGAAGCTGTTATTCTTCGAAAGGGTTACAGAGGCTGTAAGACCATAGCCATGAGGTACACACTGTGAACCGTGTCCTGATCAAAGGCTTCAACACCATTCCCCAGGCTGTCATGGGACAGAAGCTAAATGTCTTAAACATCAACCAGGACTGGTTTGAGAGCACAGACTGCAACATATTCAAGAAGGTGGCTACTGAGAGCCAGTATATCAACTTGGAGGAGTAAGGCTACATCTTGAAGTGTGTGGATGATGTGACAGTCTCCAAAACCATCATCACACGAGCCAAACAGAAACCCTGGTTGATGAGAGAGGTATACGAGCTACTGAAAGCAAGCAACACTGCCTTCAGGTATGGGGACAGGGAAGCCCTCAGAACAACCAGAGCAAATCTGAAGAAGGGAGTGAGGGAAGTACAATGCACCTACGACAGAAAGATCCAGAGCTACCTCTCTGACCAAAAAGACCCCAGGCGCCTATGGCAGGATATCCAGTCATAACTAACTACAGATCCCTATCTTCGTAATGTGAGGACAACAAGAATTTTTAAATAAGCTGAATGTCTACTTCAGCAGATTCGAGGAAGGAAACAGAACAACAGTGAAGAAAATGCCCATCGGCCATAATGAGAAGATGCTCACCCACAACTCAGATGATGTCCAGAGGACACTGCACAGAGTTAACCTGAGAAAAGCAGCTGGGCCTGACAACATCCTAGGGCGAGTGCTCATGGACTGTGCAGTCCATCTAACAAATGTCCTCACGGATATCTTCAATATCTCTCTCAGTCAGCAAACTGTTCTGAAATGCTTCAAGGACACGACAATCATTCCATTACCAAAGAAGTCTCCACCATCTTGCCTAAATGACTTACCACCCTGTAGCCCTCACCTCCACAGTGATGAAATGCTTTGCAAGGCTGGTCAAGGATGCCATAACATCTGGGCTGCCTGCTGATCTTGACCATCTGCAGTTTTTTTTAACAAGCAAACCACTCTACAGCAGATGCCATCTCTCTAGCACTTCATTTATCCCTGGAACACCTTGAGAATAAAAACACCTACAAGCGGGTACTATTCATCGACTTATCTCTGCTTTTAACATGGTAATCTCTATTCATCTGGTAATGAAGCTACTCCAACTAGGCTTCAACACTCCACTTTGTAACTGAATTCTTGACTTTCTCACAGACCTCAGAAAGTACGTGTAGGAAAAGTACAGTTTTGTACCTACCATAAATGTAGATGTTCGAAGATCCACATTGCTGCAGTCATAACCTGTGGGTAGTCCGCTGTCCTCGGTCGGCCCGAATACCAAAGTGTTAGGCTGGCGTCGGTCATGGTCGCTCAGATCTGATGTCAGTACGCCGTGGTACTAAAGCGCATGACCGACGTCATATCCTCAGTCTTTCCTGCCCCAGATGTCATAAGGCCCTAAAAAGAAAGGCCATAGCCAAAAAACAGAAAAAACATCCAACCACCCATGTACAAACAATATTTACAACCCAAACCACACAACCACCCCAAACTACAGTGGGGAAGGAGGGAGGGTAAATTGGACTGCAGCAATGTGGATCTTCGAACATCTACATTTATGGTAGGTACAAAACTGTACTATGTTCTTCATCTCACATTGCTGCAGTCATAACCTGTGGGTAGAATCCCAAAGCAAAGGTAAAGGGAGGCTGGCAAAATCATAAAGCATTGGGAGCTGCTAACATGCCCTGTAAAACTGCAGTGGCAAACCCAGCCCTAGACTTGGAATAAAGAGGGAGATGGTAATGTTTAGAGAAAGTGTGCACTGAAGTCCAAGTAGCTGCCTCCAAAATATCTTTAGTAGCTACACCCCTTAAAAAAGCAGTAGAAGTGGCAGTAGCCCTAGTGGAATGAGGTCTGATTCCAGCCGGAACCTCTTTACCATGATGAGAATAACAAAAAGCAATACAATGGCCAATCCACTTAGAAATAGTTTGTTTAGAAACAGGTTTCCCCTGAGAGGTCAAAGCAAAAGAAACAAACAACTGTTGAGACTGTCTGAACCCTTTAGTTCTGCTCAAATAATAACGCAACTGCCTGTGAATATCCAAAGAGTGCAAAATTTTTTCCCCTTTATTTTGGGGATCAGCATAAAATGTAGGCAAATGAATAGATTGGTTCAAGGCCACATTTGAAACAACTTTAGGCATAAAAGTAGGGTTAGTACGCAGGGATACCCTATCCTTATGAAAAATCAGGAAGGGTTCAACTGCCATTAGAGCCTGTAATTCAGATACCCTTCTAGCAGACGTAATGGCCAACAAAAAAGCAGTCTTCCAAGACAAAAACTTCAATTCAGACGTAGCTGCAGGTTCAAAAGGAGGTAAAGTGAGTTTCTCCAACACAAAATTGAGATCCCAGGAAGGAGTAGGAGCTCTACGTGGGGGTCTTATGTTCTTTGCCCCTCTAAGAAATTGCTTAAACAAAGGATGAGAGAATAATGGTGGGTCACAGTCATAGTGAGCAGAAATGGTTGCAGCATGAACTTTTACAGAGGAGAAAGACAAACCTTATGTAAAGAAGGGAGTACAGCAACCTGAGAGGCCCCCTCAGCCTGACCCGACTCCTGAGAGGCCACATCTTGCAAAATTAAAGGCTCCCCCTGAGACTCAGCTGAAATCTCGGCTGGATCCACAGATTCCACCGTAGTTTCTAAAGAACCGGCGTCCGGAACGGACGACTCATCCTGCTTGGACTTTAACGATTTTTCCTTACGCTTCTTAGCGGTAGCGGTCGTCGGAGGATCAGACGGCATATTGTAATTACACCGCTTACCGAAGACAAGCCTAGCACAATCTAACCTACGTTTAATGGTGCGCTTATTAAATCTAGCACAAAAGCGACACCCAACTACGTCGTGCTCAGGCCCCAAGCAAGGAATACAGAGAGAGTGGTAATCCCTATGAGGTATCTGTTTCCCACAAGAAATACAATTATTCACTTTTTCTGACATCCGGATTTAACTGAGGCAAGAAAAGACAAAAATATTCCCCAACGGGGTACTTAGCCCAACTTGGTTTTCGGTCTGAAACTCAGAATACGAAAATTTCAGGACGCCGAACGGCACTTGCAAACGCTGCTTCTGCTTCGGACCATGCGGCAAGTAAGACTGAGGATATGACGTCGGTCATGCGCTTTAGTACCACGGCGTACTGACGTCAGATCTGAGTGACCATGACCGATGCCAGCCTAACACTTTGGTATTTGGGCCGACCGAGGACAGCGGACTACCCACAGGTTATGACTGCAGCAATGTGAGATGAAGAACATCAATTCCTCAATCAGTATCAGTCTTAACACTGGAGTCCCAAAAGGATGTGTACCAAAGTCCCTTGCTGTTCACAGGTTCATAGGTGTGTACTAGGCTAATGGCCCTGGAGCCTTTACAAGCCTAGGCCATAGAAATGCCCTGGCATCGTGCCACCCGTCAGTTCCCCGACTGAGGGCAACCTGCCAGCAGATTACTCAAATGTAATGACTGCAACAGTGAAATACGAAGAACATCTGATTACCTGGTGTGAAAATAAAAACTTAGCACTAAATGTAAAAAAGAGAAAAGAGATAATTGTGGACCACAGGAAAAATTGCAAGGAACATTCTCCCCTTACCATCAATGGGGAAATAGTGGAAACAGTGAGAACACAAAGTTTCTGGGGTGCACATTAATGAGGACCTGTCTTGAAACACCACTACAAATGCCACAGTCAGAAAGCGCACCAGAGATTGCACTTTTTGAGAAGGCTGAAGAGAGCGAATCTCCCAACGACAGTTCTCACTACCTTTTACAGAAGTACTATAGAAAGCATCCAGATGAACAACCTCATAGTATGGTGCAGAAGCTGCTCCACCTCTGTGTGCATATCCAACCAGAAAGTGGTGAAGACAGCTGAGAGGATCATCAAGACCACCTTACCACCTATCCACAACTTTTACTTACCCAGATGTCTCAGCAGGGCCAGAGGAATAACTAAAGACTGCACTCACCCTGCTTACAGACTGTTCCTGCATCTATCATCCGGAAAGTGCTTCTGAAGCATACGTTGCAGAACTACGAAATTCAGGAACAGCTTCTTCCCTAATGTCATCAAGCTGCTGACCTCTAGTAACCACTATGCTCCACGATGGCCATCTGGGTCAGTAGAAACTGTAGCAGTTTGTCTCATATTGTGCATTAACCTGGTTACCAGTCTCATCTAATACTTAATGCAATATTCACTATGAATGTTAACTTATAGGCCATCTAGAACAGCATCAAGGTAGTAAAATATCTCTTCTTTCAGTGCCATACACATTACGAATTTGTAAATTAACCATAGTGCAATACTCTAAGGTCCATAGTGCAATACTTTAATGTTTACAGTGCAATACTTAAATGTTTCTTTCTGTGGAAGAATCAATGCAATGTCTTAACTATGTACATGTGCAATACTAAAGTCTAATGCAAGTGAGTGTTCACTGCAAAAAGTGTTAAGATGTCTTTCCAATTATATGCAGTATTAGTCTGTCCTGCCTGCCCGTGATGTAACAGCTAGACGTTACATGTGTAAATCTCTGTGAAAAATAGTCTATATGTTGTCTGCACATTGATTCCAGAGACATGGAATTTCATTCAGTTTTTGCACTTGTGTGCTTCCTGAATGACAATAAAATTTACTTTGACTTCTGAAAAACTCCTATGTGGTACAATGCCTTGGAAACTGGTTGAAAGACAGAACCCAGTGCGGGCTTCAGGTGCCTCAACAGAAAGTATGAAAGTGACCATGAATGTCCCTCTTCAAGATCTAATGAAGCAGCCTTTCCTTATGAATGTCCCTCTTCAGGACCTAATGAAGCAGCCTTTCCTTATGAATGTCCCTCTTCAGGACCTAATGAAGCAGCCTTTCCTTATGAATGTCCCTCTTCAGGACCTAATGAAGCAGCCTTTCCTTATGAATGTCCCTCTTCAGGACCTAATGAAGCAGCCTTTCCTTATGAATGTCCCTCTTCAGGACCTAATGAAGCAGCTCTTCTTAATGATCCCTCTTCAGGACCTAATGAAGCAGCCTTTCCTTATGAATGTCCCTCTTCAGGACCTAATGAAGCAGCCTTTCCTTATGAATGTCCCTCTTCAGGACCTAATGAAGCAGCCTTTCCTTATGAATGTCCCTCTTCAGGACCTAATGAAGCAGCCTTTCCTTATGAATGTCCCTCTTCAGGACCTAATGAAGCAGCCTTTCCTTATGAATGTCCCTCTTCAGGACCTAATGAAGCAGCCTTTCCTTATGAATGTCCCTCTTCAGGACCTAATGAAGCAGCCTTTCCTTATGAATGTCCCTCTTCAGGACCTAATGAAGCAGCCTTTCCTTATGAATGTCCCTCTTCAGGACCTAATGAAGCAGCCTTTCCTTATGAATGTCCCTCTTCAGGACCTAATGAAGCAGCCTTTCCTTATGAATGTCCCTCTTCAGGACCTAATGAAGCAGCCTTTCCTTATGAATGTCCCTCTTCAGGACCTAATGAAGCAGCCTTTCCTTATGAATGTCCCTCTTCAGGACCTAATGAAGCAGCCTTTCCTTATGAATGTCCCTCTTCAGGACCTAATGAAGCAGCCTTTCCTTATGAATGTCCCTCTTCAGGACCTAATGAAGCAGCCTTTCCTTACGAATGTCCCTCTTCAGGACCTAATGAAGCAGCCTTTCCTTTTTGACCTTCACTTCTTAGATGTCCAAGCACAGAACAAAGACATGCAGCTAGCAAGGTTTGCAGATAACTGCAAACTGAGAGCTGTTATTCAGTCTCACTCTAATACCTAATCCCTCCCTGGTAAACTCTTGGTGGACTAAAATGAGCTTAAACTAAATGCTAACAAGTGCAGGTATCACCACTTTTGGGGGACATCATACTGTACAGACAACACACCACTACAAAATTAAAATCTAAACAGGGACCTATCAACTTTGGTTGAGAATTCCCTCTGTTTGTGACAATCGTGACAACTATTTTCAAGAAATTCTTTTACACAAACCACTAACTGCCAAAGAAATAACTGCCAAAGAAATATCATCAAAGTTTAAAGTGGCAATCACTGGTTGACAAATTATTGCGCACAAAGCACCCTTTGGAATGTATCTCGGTAAATATTCAAAAAAAATTGCAAAGACCTCCAAAGATTCCCTAATCAAAAAGATAACAGGCCTAAAGTCCATAAGCTATTAAGACAGGCTGAAAGTTCTACCCCTCTATTCAGTGCCTTACAGACACCGAAGGCAGAGCTCCGTCTCATCTGCTGTTCCATTACAGACCATGCTCTCTTGGATAATCTGCATCACCAGAAGTCCAATGGCTCCATTACAGACCATGCTCTCCTGGATATCCTGCATCTCCAGAAGTCCAATGGCTCCACCAAGACTAGAACAGCGACCCAAATCTTTTCCAAAAGATAAACAAGCACGGAGAAGGGCTAGGCTTATAAACCCAGCACCTTCCAAACCTCTTAAATAAACATCCCTACACGTTCAGCAGTGAAACTCACTATCTTCCTTTAAACATAATCTAGACGACCGGACAAATATCCACCAATTTATAACAAGACTGACTGGTATGGTCTTCTTGGGGAAAAGAGGTGTGGCCTAAGGAAGGATACTGGCAAGATATAAATGGGCACAAGATGCAGTACCCTGGGGTATCTATAAACCTACAAAAGTAGCCTCACCTGAAGCAGCCCCTGAAAGCGATTTCCTGTGGCTGCTTAGATGTCTAATGAAAACAAACAATACATTTAGGAACCCTCTCTCAAAGGTTTACTTGGCCACTGTAGATCTCTCCCTGCCTCCTTCTATGAAACAAATGAGACTACTGCTTAGATCTCCTGAACTCCTGTATCCTCTTCAGATGGATAAGAGGCATGTATCCATAGTGTGAAAGGCACGCAATCTCTTTTCTGGTTTCTGCCTCCAGAAAAGGATCAAAATTATGAAAGGGTGGGTTTAAAGAGAATTTTGACTCCTGTCTTACAAGTAACTGAAGCCTCATGATCCTTCAAGCAGAAGTGTGACAACCATAACAAACATCTTTCAGAAGACTAACAAAAGAGCTGCTAAACCAGCAGGTTACATCTTTCAGACGAGACATTAAAAAAGGCTCCATCTGCTTGAACTGGTTACACCAGAGGTAGATGTCAAAGATTCCATGGCACCTATTGAAAAGAAGTCCCCAGATGCCTAGCCAAATATCCCCTAGTAGTATACATACCACCTTAGGTCTCTCCTGTAAATAGGCCACTAGCCTAATGGGATTAACCTGGTCAACAAAGGATAAATTAATTAAAAAAAATAACAGTAAAGTACAATTTTGTACCTACCATAAATGTAGATGTTCGAGTGTATACACTGCTGCAGTCATTACACTTGGGTTATCCTGCCATCAGGCAGTTCCCCAGTTGGCCTGAGTTCCAAAGTCTTGGTCCGGTGTCGGTTGATGTCGCCTCCTCCCTGACGTCAGTGCGACAGGGGTATATAAGATGCTGCCGACGCCATTTTCTTCAGTTTTTCTTGCCCCAGATGTCAGGTGCCTCCAAATAGGTAGACAATTCCAATTGCTAACAAAACATACATGAGAAAAGCAAAAAACAACTTACAGCTACCAACAAATACTCCCCATAGGTAGTAAGGGTAGAAGACATAGGTACGTACCAGTCCAGTAAGAGGGGAAGGAGGGAGGGTAACCTGGACTGCAGCAGTGTCTACACTCGAACATCTACATTTATGGTAGGTACAAAACTGTACTATGTTCATCGTGTTACACTGCTGCAGTCATTACACTTGGGTAGAATCCCAAAGCTGAGGTAGGGTGGCTGGTTCTATAAGGCATTAGGGGTGACTATAAGGCCCTGCAGCACTGCAGTGGCGAAGCCAGCTCTGGATTTAGAGTATAGAGGCAGATGGTAATGCTTGGTGAAGGTATGTACAACAGAACTCCAAGTTGCTGCTTCCAAAATATCCTTGGTATGTACTCCCCTGAGGTAGGCAGCTGAAGTGGCTGTTGCCCTGGTGGAGTGAGATCTAATGCTGCTAGGTACAGGTTTTCCATGGTATGTGTAGCAGAAACGTATACAATGTCCTATCCATTTTGAAACTGTCTGTTTTGAAATGGCTTTTCCCTGTGCTCCTGCAGCATATGCTACCAATAATTGCTCAGATTTTCTGAAAGCTTTGGTTTTGTCCAGGTAGAAGCGTAACTGCATGTGAATGTCCAAAGAGTGCAGTAGTCTCTCCCCTTTATTCTGTGGTTTAAGATAAAAAGTTGGCAGGTGAATAGTTTGGTTTAGAGCCACACTGGATACCACCTTTGGCATAAATGTAGGGTTAGTTCTTAAAGACACCCTGTCCTGGTGGAAAATGAGGAAAGGTTCCACTGCCATTAGTGCCTGTAATTCTGAAACTCTTCGTGCTGATGTTATTGCCAGGAGCAAAGCAGTTTTCCAAAAGATATATTTTAATTCTGCTGTGTGAGCTGGCTCAAAAGGAGGTAAAGTTAGTTTTTCCAAAACAAAGATGAGGTCCTAAGCTGGAGCAGGTGTTCTATGGGGCGGTCTTATGTTTTTAGCCCCTCTGAGGTACTGTTTTAACAGAGGATTAGAGAAAATTGGTGGATCCGTGTTGTAATGAGCAGAGATGGCAGAGGCGTGGATCTTGATGGATGAGAAGGAGAGTCCTTTGTCCAGTATCTCAGTTAAGTATTGTAGTATCTGAGGAATGTTTGGGACAAGAGGGTCAAGGCTGTGAGCTTGGTTCCAGGCACAGAATCTCTTCCATTTATCCGAATGGGCTTTCCTGGTACTTGGCCTTCTGGCCTCCAGCATGACATCCATAACAGCTTTGGAGAGAGGCATTGCTTGCTTGACTAAGGAATCTTCCATGCAGCTAGATTTAAGGTCTTTAGCTGGCTGTGTAGTATTTGATTGCTGTGCTGAGTCAGCAGATGTGGGATTTGAGGCAAAATCCAGGGTGGTTCTTGTGCTAAGCTCCTTAAGATTGGGTACCAGTGCTGGCGTGGCCAGTCTGGTGCAATCAGGATCATCTTTGGCTCTTCTTGCCTGGTTTTTATGAGTACCTTTGGCAGGAGGGATAGTGGTAGGAAAGCGTACACTTGTAGGTTCTCCCAGCTGAATGAGAGGGCATCCACTTTCCATGCTTGTGGATGGTAACTCCTTGTGCAGAATTTTTGTAGCTGGCAGTTTATTGGGGATGCAAACAGATCTATGTCCGGGCTCCACCATTTCTGTGTTATCATTCTGAATATTTGTGGATTCAATTCCCATTCGCAGGGATCCATGATGTTTCTGCTTAAGTCGTCTGCCAGTGTGTTTTTCTATCCTGGCAGGAATTGTGCTTGCAGATGAACTTGACGGTTTATAGCTGTGCTCCACAAGGTCATGGCTTGTCTGCAGAGGGGGTAGGAGTGTTTGCCCCCTTGCTTGTTTATGTACCACATAACTTTGGTGTTGTCTGTCTTTAGTAGTAGTTGTCCTGGATGCAGCAGGTCCTTGAAAGCTATAAGGGCATTTTGTACAGCTAGCATCTCTTTTTGATTGATGTGAAGATGCCTTTGTTCTGCGGTCCACATGCCCTGAATACATTTGCCTGCCATGTGAGCTTCCCAGGCGTAATCCGATGCATCTGTTGTCAGTGTTTGCCTGGCTGTGGGTTGTGTAAAAGGCTGTCCCTTGTTGAGGTGACAAGCTTGAGCCCACCATTGAAACTCCCTGTTGAAGGCAAGGGATTAGTGGTATAACTGTTTCCAAACTTTGACAGTGTTGAGACCATACATTCTTTAGGTACCACTGTAGTTTCCTTATATGCAGTTTTGCATATGGAATTAGTAGAATGCAGGATGCCATGAAGCCCAGGGCCTGCAGAATTTTTCTTGCAGGGAGCTGGGTTTTTGTTGCCATCATTTGAAAGTAATGAGTCAGTTGCCTTTGCTTGTCAGTGTGAGATAAGCCATCTGGGCAGTTGTATTTAAGCTTGCACCCAGGAATATTATTTCTTGTGAGGGCACTAGTTTTGATTTCTTTTCATTTACTGTGTACCCCAGGCAACTTAGTAACTTTTTTAAAAATGCCAGATGCTTTAGAGGAATGTCCTTGCTCTCTGCTTGAATAAGGCAGACATCCAGGTACGGATATATTTGAATTCCTTTCTGTCTGCAAAATGCAATTACTGGTGCCAGGCATTTTGTGAAGACCCTGGGCGCAGTAGACAAGCCAAAGGGCAGTGCAGAGAATTGGTAATGCATTGAGCCTGCTATGAATCTGAGGTATCTTCTGCAAGATTGTCTGATTGGGACATGCAGGTATGCCTCCTTGAGGTCCAAAGTCACGAGCCAAGCTTTCTTGCCCAGCATGGAAAGAAGCTGCTGTAATGTCAACATTTTGAATTTCGGAACATCCAGGTAAGTGTTTAGAGATGAAAGATCCAGAATGGGCCTCCAGGCTTTGTCCTTTCTGGGTACTAAGAAAAATCTTGAGTAAAATCCTTGTCCCTGTTCTTGCTGAGGAACTCTTTGAATAGCTCCCATGTCCATAAGAGCAGCAATCTGTTTTTGTGCCTCTGGCCATTGGTTTTGTGGCAGGTCTGGCATACCTTTTGATTTTGGAAGTGTGAAAGTGGAACCTGTAACCCTGAGAAACAATATTAAGTACCCATTTGTCCTGGGTGATTATGCGCTAGCTTTCCCCCTAGGGGTGCTGCCAAAAGGTAAGTGCTTGGCATCTGTAGGGGGAAGTCATTGGGACTGTTTCCTATAAGGCTGTGATTTGTCTTCTCCTCCTTTGGGGGCTGAAGCACCCCATTGTTTAGGTCTGTAGGATCCTTGGGGCTGAGACCTGCCTCTTGGGCATCTGTATCTGCTTCTTTGTGGTCTGTCTGACACTGGAAAGGACCAATTTTTTGAAGTCCAGTTTCTGCTAAATCTAGGTGGTTGAACCTATAAGAAATCCTTCACTGTCTGCATTGATTTTGCTTTATCCTCCATTTTCTTTAACACCTCTTCTGCCTTAACACCAAACAAAGTATCATGCTGTAGTGGAGCATCCAATAATTTTACTTTAACATGGTCAGGTAAACTTTGTTCTTTCAACCAAGCATGTCTTTGAATAACAGAGCCTGTAACTGCGGCTCTACAAGAAGCCTCTAATGAATCAAAACCACACTGCAGAGTATGCTTTCCCACTTGTTCAACTGCATGCAATAAATCCTGCATTTCTTTACTGTCAGGACTTTCTGAATTACAAACCATTTTCTGTTTTAACAATGATATGAGGTACTGTTGATATTTAAGCATGTGAAACTGGCAATTTAAAGCCCTTACAGCTAAAGTAGCAGAAGTGTAAACTTTTCCCCCCATCTGTCCAGAGCTCTGGAATCCCTATCCGAGGGGACAGGATTTT
Source organism: Protopterus annectens (assembly GCF_019279795.1). Taxonomy (NCBI): domain Eukaryota; kingdom Metazoa; phylum Chordata; order Ceratodontiformes; family Protopteridae; genus Protopterus; species Protopterus annectens. Next base: position 4,477,812 of record NC_056747.1, on the reverse strand, counting down.
TTAGCAGTGGAAGCCTTAACCCCTTTAGGACCCTGGGAAATTGTTTCTGGGTCTGCAGCGGGGTTTTTGTAAAGAAATTTATGAGAGTCAGGGACCCTGTAGTACCTGTCTGGCTTGACTGGTGCAAGGGGTAAAGAATCAGGAGACCGACTGGATTCAGAGAAAACATCATCAACAATATCAAGCACAGGGGGGGATAGCCAGGGGCCTGTGCTGAGGCAATAAAAGGAAGTCTCCAAGCCTTTTCTTGGATTCTGAATAATCCTGGCTCTCCCAATGGAAATGCTCCCTCATGGTGTGCAGGGTTTCGCCAAAAGAATAATCCTCAGGCGGACAGGCTGAAGGTATAGACTCTTCTGCATCAGAGTCCTCATAGGGAGGGAGAGAATATCCCTGATCAGAAGAGGAATCAGAGGAAATAGAATCCTGATCAGAGGAATCATAGTCAGTGTCTTGCCTAGGCCTTTTGTCAGGAGGGGGATGGGAACCCCTGATTAAAGTAATTAGGTCTTCGGCCATTTTAAGCATCTGTTTCTTTGGCATGGATGACTGTTCTGGGGAATACTGTACTTGTTTCCTTGTCTTTAATGGTGTCTTTGACTTTGCCTTGGCAGCTGTAGTGGGCTTAATTGTAAGCTGTGAAGGTCTGAAAACACCCTCAGAAGCCGATGCCTGCTCAGCGGCTCCGGACCCATCTGAGATAATAGCTTCCGTAGGCCCAATACCTTGTGTTTCCACAGTCCTCGGTGTCTCCACGTGGCTGTCGGTTACGGCCTGTGGCTCTGAGGTAGCGAGTGTCAGGGGCTGCGAAAGCGCCTCACTGAGAACCGGCGACTGGCATAGAGAGGCTTCGTCGTCGGTTTTGGACCTCGAATGCCTGTCCTTTTCTTTGTCATTGCGTCGTTTTTTATAAATTCCGGTGAACGGTTGTTCCGACGGCATCATGTAATTAAACCTTCGGCCAAAATAATGTAAAGCAAAATCAAACCGACGTTTAATAGTGCGTTTATTGAATCTAGCACAAAGCCGACAACTGGTAACGTCGTGGTCAGGGCCTAGGCAAGGAATACAGTAAGAGTGGAAGTCATTATGAGGTATTTGCTCCTCACAAGAAATACAATTATTAACTTTTACTGACATCAGTCTGGAGCAACAAAAAGTTTCCCCAATGGGGTACTTAGCTTCATTGAAGACTTCAGATCTGAAACTCGATTTTGAAAATCTCAGGAGTCGGCCGACCGGCACTTGCGAACTGCTTTTGCTTCGGGCACCGCGCGGCAAGAAAGACTGAAGAAAATGGTGTCGGTTGCATCTTTTATACCCCTGGCGCACTGACGTCAGGTAAGAGGTGACAGCAACCGACGCTGGACCAAGACTTTGGAACTCGGGCCAACTGCGGGTTGCCTGCCAGCAGGATAACCCAAGTGTAATGACTGCAACAGTGAAACACGATGAACATCTGAAAATGCAAGGATCCCACAGAGACGCTTAGGAATTTCCTGTATTGGGGGTGTATGGGGCTATGAAGGTAGGCATCCTTGATGCCTATGGATGCTAGGAATGCTTGAGGGAGGATGAGAGGCAAAAGTGTTTGGAGAGTCAGCATTATGAAGGAGGGAACTTTCAGAAAGTTATTGAGATAGGAGAGGTCTAGGATGGGTCTTCCAAGGACCTTCCTTCCTGGGAACTAAGAATAACCATGAATAGTAGGTTTTGCGGAACTGGGGGAAAAAGAGGTTCCTATTCTTTTGGTGTCTGGGGGATACCACTGAATGGGGGCAGGGCACAGTGTGCCAGACCATGAAGTATCCCCTTTTTATATTGATTGGGACCCAGGAGTCTTGAGTGATGAGATCCCAGGAAGGAAAGGAAAGGGTAAAGTGCAAGGAGAGGGGGAGATTGCCCAGATTGCTTGAGGAGTCACGAGGAAGAGCCCGTCCTATTGGGAAAAGGGTTGCTTAGCGAGATGGGAGGAAGAAGTAGTACAGGAGAACTGGTGAGTTTTCTTGGACCTTTTTTGGGGTTTTGTTTGGTGGGGCCAGGATTGCCTGCATACAAACACCTTTTTGCAAGGTAATTCCTGTGGGACTTAGGCACAGGGGAGACCAAAATGTGTTTAAGGTCTTTAAGTTCCTTGCTCTTTTCTTGCAGGGATTTGAAAAATTCTATGAAGGGTTTGCCAAAAAGAATGGAACTGGAACATCCATTAGTTTTGCTTGTATGTCCTCAGGGAGGGGATGAAGCCTTAGCCAGGCAAATCTCTTTAGGGCACAGGAAGATGCTGCAGCTCATGAGGAGGCCTCTACAAATGCCTGGCTACCTGAGAGGAGGAAGCAATAAGGGAAGATGCCAAGGCTTTGTTCTCAGAGTCTGGCATATCTGACACTAAATTGGAGATCTATGACAAGAGTTCCAGATTGTACTTGGTCATATGGGTCTGGTAGTTCACTGCTCTGAAAGTCGAAGGTGCTGAGGTATACATTTTCTTGCCCAGCATCTCCAGCTGTCTACTATCCTTGTCCTAGTGACCTGGAGGCCTTATCAGAGTCTACTGATATCACAGAGGGATCAGCCACATGGGCCTTGAATAGGAAATTGCAGTCCTTAGGTATGTTGCAGTACCTGTCTGGCTTTTTTGGAGGTGGAGGCTGAGTCAGGGTGAGCGGAAGGGCTGGAATGACAAGAGGCATGGCAGAAGGACTAGGGACGGTACTTACAGGAGGTCACAACAACGTTTTTGGACCTCAGACATCTCTGTATTGTCCCACTTAAAATGATCTCGCCTCCTAGAAATGGTTTCCCCCCAAAGGAAATTTCCTCCATAGGAGATTCTGTTCCATTCAAATCTTCTTCAGGAGAAGCATAACGTAAGGGTGACTGGATTTGGGATGAATAATCCAGAGAATCACTCTCCTCTTCGGATGAGGAGTCTTCCTCTGAGGTGACTAGGGGCCTAGGTCTTTTCTCAGGGGAGTTAGGCCAGGCAGGAGGGGAAGCTGGCCGACTTGAGAGATGCCTTCGCGCCGTGAATGCCTTAAAAAGGCCTTGGGTGAAATTCTGCCATTCCTTCTGTGGGTTGGAGGTGGAGAGACTTGTCGAGTTTTTTGATTCTTCTTTGCAGGGATGTCCATCCGATGCAAAGGAGGAGGGCTGGATGTAGGCCTATATTCAACAAAGTTCAAGTCAACGTCCTCTCTAACCATGATCTCGGTAATTCCTCTGGGGCCTTCAGACATGATGAGCCTGGGTTCCCCCTGGACACTGTGAGTCGATGTCTGTGTTATCTCTCCGGACTTGCATATGTCTGGAGCCAAGCCGGGCATGGCCTCTGTATCTGGATCTGTGATCGAGCATGTCTCCAAGCTCTCATGTGCTTCTGGACAGACATCCATATCGAGAGGTACAGCTTCAGTGTCAGGCCTTGTTTTTTTGGCCTTACACTTGACAGTCTCTGTCGTAGGGTCTGAGGAACTTTCCATCATACTAAAGGCTTAAGTGTTGATTTTCTAACTAGACAGCGAGGGACAATAGACTACTATGGAGGGTCTTGGGCACAAAAGACTGACAAGTTGAACAATTTATATGGTCGTGTTGGGGCCCGAGACGGAAGAGACTCTGGGAATGACTATCCTTATGTGGAATCTGTCTTCCACAGTCACACTTACCTTTCCTGGATGATGATAACCTCAATCAAAAATAAGGAGCAGTAAAGAACAAAAAAGGTTTCCCCAGCAAGGCAAGCGATTCCAGCAGCAAAACGACATCTAGGACTGGTGATCCAACTGGCGGCAAAAAAATTCTGAGGATGGTGCGTGCATACATCTCTTTTATGGCTGATGTCTGTAGTGGTCTATTCAGATGTACTGTGCACCCTAATGTAGTAAAAGACTTTGATATACTGGCCAATATCAGGTTATAGCCTTGGCAGGCAACTGTCTCATGCAAGGAATACTATAATAGATGACCAGAAGGACATCTAATTTCTCGAGTGGAGAACAGGTTGATCTCACTGGTCTGTTTCTAAAAGTGCTTAAACAGGCAGGATTCTTGAATTCGCTCAGTCCAAGTATAGGAATGGAGGGAAACTGCAGCTCTGGGAGTCTACCAGCACACTTACTTGTCTAACAATGTGAAGTGCTGGTAAGAGTGATGCCCCCGACTATGACGCATCACCTGTCCACACAGGTGGCACGAGTGTAAGTTGCACTGCTTACTCACATACTAGGACATACACTGGCTGTCCCACAGGATCAGAATAGGATCCGGGTTCAATTCACACCTCAAAGTCATCTGGACAAGACACACTGTCCATCATTCCAGCTGGCTGATATACAAAATCCTCTCTGGGAGGGTCCACTTACCATGGATCATAAAGGATATAATGCAGCCTCCCCACCTGTTCACAAAGCACTGTCTTGTTAGGATCATCAATGGACTCTTCTGCAACAAGAGATGATCAAAATGTGACTTGGGGAGCATGTCCAATATCTCAAAACATGACTAGAAGGGTCTTTCAACAGAAAACAGTCTAGAAAATGTGACTGTTTATCCACTGTCACTTCAGCGTCAACTGCAGCTTCTGAAAGCTCAGGACAAGTACAAATGTCCTCAGGTACATTAGCTTGTTGGTCATCTCTGTATGTAGGAGAAAAAGATATTATAATGTGCCCAACTTAGCAGTTCTATAAAGACTCACAAGAAACTGTAATACCTGGCGTGCCCATGCCAAGTCACTACCAGGAAGCCCCTCAAACCTCAAAGAGATGGAGAAGAATGTTGTAGGAGACCTTTACTATCATTACTAATACAGAGCGGGATGAGATATCAGACCCAATTACAGCATCTCATACTTGAAGTGGTGCCGACCCACGGTGAACCAAAGGAGCTACCCACTGGAATAATCACTGGCAATGATTCAAGGTGTCGAGTGTCAGCAGGGCTTTGACCAGTGAGTGAGTCACCACCTACAACATGATGTACCACATGTGCTTGCTGAAGCTGACAAGATCCAGGAAAGGCTGAAGTTTCCTGATCCACTACAGAATAACGAAAAGGCAGGAGCAGAACTCCTAGCCGATTTTCAATGGAGAAACCATACCTAAAACACTTCTGAGAAGTACATAATACTCATATCACAAGAGTTGTTCACCTCCGAATGCAACACCTTCTAGATGCAGACTTTACAGATGTAAGAACTGCCCATCCACGACTACAATGGGAATGCTTTTATCTATGGTTAGGGCTTTTCAAACTCAGGGAAACTTGAAAACAATGCCTACATAATAAGTGATGTGCAATAACCACATATGAGAGTGCCAATCTGTTGTACTTGCTCTCCCGAGTCATTTGGTCTTGAATGCAGCTAAGGTAAGACCACCTGACATATTACAACCTTCCTCATCCTATGAGAAACCTTCTTCCTCCAATAGAAATAAGATGACCTAGAAGCAGCCAAAGAGGTAGCAATAAAGAATTGCTACTCAAGTCAACAACTGTTTCCCATAGCTAAATTCTGGATGGCTGATCCAAAGAGAACGTCTCCTCAGAAGGCATCAAAAACAGCCTGCCTGAACTCATCCATACAGAGGACAACTTCAGCTATGCTAGATCGCTGAAGCATTTCAAGGAGCCTGATGCACCAGTTCGATCACCAAAAGTCAAAATTACAGTGGGCTACATGGAAGCCACAACACGAGCTGCAGTAAGGCGTTTTTTGCCAGCACTTCCCTCTCCTCAGACCCACAGAGATGTGCCAGCTTCTCCAATGTTTCATGTTTTAACTAAGGAAGTCCAGAACAGGCATTGACAGGGACATAAAAGACCTAAGGCTCCAGATCCTCACAAACCTGAACAGGCTAAAACAGATAACAAATGAAATTCCTAAGCACACAGTAAGCACTTAAGGGATCAGCATGACTTTACAGAATCAGTGTAAATAGATTGCTCCCATAAATTTAATGCCACATACACCTTACTTGTAGGTCAGCACTGTGGTACAAATGCTTACAATGTACAACAATAGTGTACAATGGTTTTGACAATCTCAAGGCCTCAGAAGAAGTCACTTAGGAGTTTGTCCCCATAAAGTTTTGAATCAGAAACTGACTCACCAGTTCAGCTATTTAAACCTGTCTTAAGTAAAGCAAGAGAGGACGCCACCTTAAAATTTAATGGTAAGGAATTCCACAACCTACCTACGTTTGAACAAAAAGCTATCATTCTTAACTTGGGAGTAAGCAACAAGTAATGTGAACAACAAATTCCAGTTCCTGGCACTGATACAGGGGACAGTAAATGCTGAGAACATATTTCCATTAGTGAGACACTTTCATAAGATCATCATCAGTCTATATGCAAGAAGATGAAAATGTAATATTTTCAGTCAATCATTATAAAGAGACTGTCAGGGTCACTTCTGGATGCCTTCTGCGTATAAACACAGGATTTGGTATAAACATATACCCTATACCTACCATGATCTATATAAATGTGATGTATTAGATCTCTCTGTAAGTAGATCCTGGAACTCTCTTCCAGCTGATATTACCTTACTTTCCACCTTAGGTCAATTTAAAACTAGACTCAAACAACATTTGTCACTTAACTGGCTATGTCAATGTATCAAGCCAGGCTAACTCGAATGTGTAAAAATCTGTTAAGCAGTTTACTGTGTAATTTAATTTAATCCTGACTTGTGCTCAGGATGAACTGTAACCTGTGGAACTTGTTTAACTTGCTTACTTATGTAATCTCTGTAAATAGTCTGTTTGTAATATGTAATGCTGGTATTATGTAATGCTGTATCTGCTTACCCTTGGAGCTTTTCTCCCCGAGCCTCTGCTGAAAATGGACATGCATCCAGTCGGACTATCCCGGTCAACAAATGTAAAATAAATAAAAAAAAAAAATATTACGATAACACTTACCTTTCCTTCTACAAATAGCTGTCAGAATGCCCTTTATTATTGTTTAACAGTTAAACAAAACAATTGGTAGCCAAATTTTAAATTGGTTATCTATAGTTACCCCAGCTCCTTCACATTGGGAACTGCTTGAATAAGTTTATGGTCTATCATATATGGATGCCCATGGTTTAATGACACTATTTCTAGGATTAATGCAGGTCACCTGCATACCTCTGCAGGACATTACCATATCAGCAATGGGTCTCACGACTATCCCAGTGTCTGTGTCATCAGCATATTTCCTGTCCCACATCATGGGAGGAAGGGATGGCAGGCAGACAGCCCAGATCAGTGTGGAACACAAAGGACAAAGCTTGTTGTTGCCAGTAAGAAGACTGACATTTATACAAAGTTTTTTACCAAATTAACACCCGATTTTCAGCAGATTACATTTCTTTGAATACTTACTTTAACTATGTACGTCAGAGTTCCCTTCAACTTCTGGGGCATAACGACACTCTGGACAGTGAACACAAACCGAGCCTCGTTTGCGATACCTAATTTAACAAATACAACAAAACACATTTTGCTTTACAATGCATATGCACTTCTCATTAAAGTCTTGCTCGATTTGAATCAAGCTGCATTTGAAAGACAAAGTATAATTCTAAGAGCTACTTACTGCAATAGCAATGGCTCATCTTCTTCATCCAGTGATTAGATTACAGAATCAGTGGATCAGTTTTCCTTCTTAGAGAACTAATGAGATGCAAACAAGAGGAATGGAAATTGCTAATGCCTGGGTACCTAGGAAAGCACTTCCCAGTCACAGACTCTAAACTATGCTGCTATGTAATGACAAGTCAGTCTCAATTACCTCCTCAGCTCCTAGCAGCATGAAGACAAGTGCACTATTTATTCATGCTGCATTGCTTTCTCAGTGAACACAAATCAATGTGTATAGCTACACATGCACAGCCAACACACACTGCTTTCCTACCATTAGGCCATGTTCCATGCAATAAACTAATTAACAACACACACTGTTTTCCCACCATGCTCCATGCAATAAGCTAATCAATCACATTCTAGTGACAGAGCACATGGCAAACAAGGCCAGGGAAGATTCCGTCACCATTCACATGACTTGGCCGTCACACACGGATATGTTTCTTTGTTAAAGGAAAACTCCAGCCTCTGCAAAGCTGTTAACCTTAATACGACAGTTACTTTTGTCTTCCTGTAATTTAATGTGGGTGTTAAGTGCTGCTAAATCTTCTAGCACCTGTCAGTTTTTTTTTTTCATTTTCACTTGATTTACTACCACAGATCATGATGATACCATGAGTATTTCTATTTTAATCTTGTTTCCAAAAGGAATTTTCTTGACCAGAATTACATGGCCTAGCCAGAGGTGCTATATCAAGATATTTTGGAGACTTCCACAGGAAACCAGTATAAACGTGGACTTGAAGGCAAGGGAAGGAACAGGCAACTGTGGAAACTCTGATGCAGTCAATGTTGAGGAGTGATAGGCCAGTGAGTTCCCACATGACAGAGCAACGGATAGTAGAGGATGAAATTGAGGAGAAGGTGCCACAGAAAGATGCTATAGAACTTTCTATAGAATGCCCGCAGGAAATGGAAAACAAGGGATGTGCCCTCAGAACGGAAGAAAATGAACTAAGAGAAGAGCTGCTTGATTTAATAGAAACAGATAGATATATCAAGATCAATGAAAGAAATAGACTGCAGAGGGTCAAATAAAACCCCAAAAGTTATAAGTCTAACAAAACAAATGAGCACAGTAATTACGACTCTCCATAGAGATCTATGCAATATAACAGAAGTAAATAGAATACATTACTGTGTTGCTAAATTAATAACTGATAAAGTTCTACCACAAGAATACAGGGTAGTGAGGGAAAGGAAGGGGAGAAATCGAATACCATTGTGGAAGTATCAAAAAGAGAAAACTATAAAGTAATTAAGACAAGAAGAGCCGCTGTTAGAAGAGCATAGAAGAGGAAACAGATCAACAAAAATACTAAGAAAGAAAAATGTGATAAAAGCAACGCACAACATTAGAACAGATCAAGATCTATCATATACTATCACAAATAAACTAAAAATTTCAGCACGTGCGGAAAAACTTAGAAGATATGTAGATAAATATAAAGGAAAAGTACAAAATAAGCAATTTACTGATGACCCAAAAAAGTTTTATAGACAATTGGGAAACAAGGTAAAAGGAATTGAAAGACCACCAAAAAAAGAAGAAATAGATACATTTTGGAGCAATATCTATGATGATCCTGTGGAACATAAAAATGCTAAATGGATAAAAGAAGTAAAAGAAAGAATAAGAAGTTTAAAGGTACCAGATATGAAATGGGATGAAGTAACAGCCAGAGAGACTGAATCAAAGTTAAGAAAAGCCTCTAACTGAAAAACCCCAGGCCCAGATGCAGTACCTAACTTTTGGTTAAAAGTATTAACGTCTTTGCACAAAGACTTAGCCATGAGTAAGAACTATTTATATGCGCAGCCCGAACAGACACCAACCTGGCTAACAACAGGAAAAACAATGCTCCTACTTAAGAGTGAACCTGCAAGCTACCCTATAAATTATAGATGACGAAGTATAAACTATACATGGGAACTGATGCTGACAGAGTTTATAGTCATTTAGAAGAAAACTCAAATATGGCAAGAGAACAAAAGAGCAATAAAAGAAAATCATATGGAACAAAGGATCATTTTTAAATAAAGTCATAGTAGAGAACTGTAAAAAGAGGAAGAATCTAAGTATGTCATGGATTGACTACAAAAAAGCATTTGATAGTACCCCATATTCATGGATAAAAGAGTGCTTAAAAATTTCTAAGATACACCCCACACTGATAGACTACATTACAGTAACCATGAAATAGCAACAAACCACTTTGCAATTAAGACATCATAAAGGACAACTTATTACCCCAGGGATAAAAATTCAAAGGGGGACATTCTAGGGTAAGACACTGTCTCCCCTGCTATTTTGCCTTGCCCTTAACCTATTAAGCTGTCTACTTAACAGCTTAGGCCATGTCTATACTTTGGCTTATAGAAAACAACAGTCTAAAGACTTCTCATCTTCTCTATGTCGATGATTTAAAACTGTAAAGCTCATCTGATGAGGAACTGAAAGCACAGCTGCAGGTTGTCAAAACTTTTTCAGATGATATTAGAATGTCATTTGGTCTAGATAAATTTGCAAAAGCAACCTTTAAAGCAGGAAAATTGCAGCACCAGGAAAACATCAGTTTGGGACAAGAATGTGATGTAAAAGAACTTGAGCAAGAGGAAGTGTATAAATACTTGGGAACTGATGAAGGATCAGCAATAAAACATGAACAAATGTGAATAAAACTCTGTAAGGAATACTTTAGAAAACTTAAATTAATCCTGAAAACAGTGATGACATCTAGAAATAAAATCCAAGCTATAAACCAATTTGCTCTTCCTGTCCTAACAGTTTTCGAGTGATTGACTGGCCCGAAAAACGTGTTAGACAGAGTTGATATTAAAACAAGGAGGATGCTTCATGCTCACCAAATGATCTATAAAAATCAGTGCAAACCAAGATTACATGTTCCCCACTCCGAAGGAGGTATGGGCTTCCTTGAAACTGATTACGTGTACAGATCTGCAATCATGGGACTCCACACATATCTGCTGACCTGACAAGACCCAGACATCGTGAATGTTTTGAAATATGAGCAGAATAAAGCTAAGATGATTTCTCTGCTTAACCTAGCAGAAACATATCGGCATCAAGCAGGAATGAAAATCAAACCAGAAGAAGATAAAAATCAAGTAGCAACTAACTGAACGTGCCAAAAAAAAAAGAAAGAATAAAAGGTGAAGGATCAGATGAGAAGGCAAGAAACGTAGGAAATGCATAAACATGGTTGCAAGTGTAGAAACTTCTGGAACAACCTCATGTTGATCAACATCAAATGCAGGAATGGTTAAGGAGAGGTGAATTTAAAAACAGACAAAAGGTTAAAATTGGCGGCCCAAGATAGTGGACTACGTACACGGTTTAAAAAGTCCACTGAACATGTTGGAGAAACAGACAAATGTAGGTTTTGTAAAACAGAGCTGGAAACAGTCGCACACCTTGTTGCTGGGTGTGATACACTAATGGTAGAAGGACTGTATACTGAAAGGCATAGTAATGTGGCAAGATTGTTACACTGGGGATTGTGCAAACATTATAATACTGAAGTACCTGAAAATCACTGGAAACATGAGCCACATTATACAAAATTATGAAGTTTATATCACATGGGATCACCCACAGCCAACAGTTCAAAAAATATATGCTAGAAAACTATAGTGGTCCAAGAAAAGAAGACAAGAGTAGCATTGATCATTGAAATCGCCACACCCAGTGACTACAGTGTCTTATGTACAGAGACACACAAAGTCATAAAATATCAGGATTTGCAGGAAGACGTGAGGACAACGTGGAAGAAGCCTACCCAGACACTTCCAATAGTAGAAAGAGCAACAGGTCTTACAAAAAAAAATAATTTACAATCTTACTTGGATATGTTGCTAATGCATGCAACTCGGTATGAATTGCAGAAGTCATCACAGGGCAAACTGCTGGTGCTGTGAGAAAGACTTCTGGCTAACATCAATGACTGAAACAATACTAATTTCATAAACTTTAATCATACTTTGACTTAGGAATGGGGCCCATTCTAGTCATGTTATTAGAAACCCAAAAGAATTGGAGAAAGTAAAACAAGAGGAAGGTTGTCCAAATGGAGAGATAATAAAATCAGCAAGAAAGGAGAAGAGCACTGCTGGAAGTGAATTCATCCTAAAGTCTGAATGAGGAGAACAGCACTGCTGGAAGTGAATTCATCCTAAAGTCTGAATCAGGAGAACAGCACTGCTGGAAGTGAATTCATCCTAAAGTCTTAATGAGGAGAACAGCACTGCTGGAAGTGAATTCATCCTAAAGTCTTAATGAGGAGAACAGCACTGCTGGAAGTGAATTCATCCTAAAGTCTTAATGAGGAGAACAGCACTGCTGGAAGTGAATTCATCCTAAAGTCTTAATGAGGAGAACAGCACTGCTGGAAGTGAATTCATCCTAAAGTCTGAATGAGGAGAACAGCACTGCTGGGAGTGAATTCATCCTAAAGTCTGAATGAGGAGAACAGGACTGCTGGAAGTGAATTCATCCTAAAGTCTGAATGAGGAGAACAGCACTGCTGGGAGTGAATTCATCCTAAAGTCTGAATGAGGAGAACAGCACTGCTGGAAGTGAATTCATCCTAAAGTCTTAATGAGGAGAATGGCACTGCTAGAAGTGAATTCACCCTAAAGTCTTAATGAGGAGAACAGCACTGCTGGAAGTGAATTCACCCTAAAGTCTTAATGAGGAGAACAACACTGCTGGAAGTGAATTCATCCTAAAGTCTGAATGAGGAGAACAGCACTGCTGGAAGTGAATTCATCCTAAAGTCTGAATGAGGAGAGCAGCGCTGCTGGAAGTGAATTCATCCTAAAGTCTTAATGAGGAGAACAGCACTGCTGGAAGTGAATTCACCCTAAAGTCCGAATGAGGAGAACAGCACTGCTGGAAGTGAATTCATCCTAAAGTCTGAATGAGGAGAGCAGCACTGCTGGAAGTGAATTCATCCTAAAGTCTTAATGAGGAGAACAGCACTGCTGGAAGTGAATTCATCCTAAAGTCTTAATGAGGAGAGCAGCACTGCTGGAAGTGAATTCATCCTAAAGTCTGAATGAGGAGAACAGCACTGCTGGAAGTGAATTCATCCTAAAGTCTGAATGAGAACAGCACTGCTGGAAGTGCATTCACCCTAAAGTCTTAATCAGGAGAACAGCACTGCTGGATGTGAATTCATCCTAAAGTCTGAATGAGGAGAACAGCACTGCTGGGAGTGAATTCATCCTAAAGTCTGAATGAGGAGAACAGCACTGCTGGAAGTGATTTCATCATAAAGTCTGAATGAGGAGAACAGCACTGCTGGAAGTGAATTCATCCTAAAGACTTAATGAGGAGAGCAGCACTGCTGGTAGTGAATTCATCCTAAAGTCTTAATGAGGAGAACAGCACTGCTGGAAGTGAATTCATCCTCAAGTCTTAATGAGGAGAACAGCACTGCTGGAAGTGAATTCATCCTAAAGTCTTAATGAGGAGAACAGCACTGCTGGAAGTGAATTCATCCTAAAGACTTAATGCGGACAGCAGCACTGCTGGAAGTGAATTCATCCTAAAGTCTTAATGAGGAGAACAGCACTGCTGGAAGTGAATTCATCCTAAAGTCTGAATGAGGAGAACAGCACTGCTGGAAGTGAATTCATCCTAAAGTCTTAATGAGGAGAACAGCACTGCTGGAAGTGATTTCATCCTAAAGTCTTAATGAGGAGAACAGCACTGCTGGAAGTGAATTCATCCTAAAGTCTTAATGAGGAGAACAGCACTGCTGGAAGTGAATTCATCCTAAAGTCTGAATGAGGAGAACAGCACTGCTGGAAGTGAATTCATCCTAAAGTCTGAATGAGGAGAACAGCACTGCTGGAAGTGAATTCATCCTAAAGTCTGAATGAGGAGAACAGCACTGCTGGAAGTGAATTCATCCTAAAGTCTGAATGAGGAGAACAGCACTGCTGGAAGTGAATTCATCCTAAAGTCTGAATGAGGAGAACAGCACTGCTGGAAGTGAATTCATCCTAAAGTCTGAATGAGGAGAACAGCACTGCTGGAAGTGAATTCATCCTAAAGTCTTAATGAGGAGAGCAGCACTGCTGGAAGTGAATTCATCCTAAAGTCTCAATGAGGAGAACAGCACTGCTGGAAGTGAATTCATCCCAAGGTCTTAATGAGGAGAACAGCACTGCTGGAAGTGAATTCATCCTAAAGTCTTAATGAGGAGAATAGCACTGCTGGAAGTGAATTCATCCTAAAGTCTGAATGAGGAGAACAGCACTGCTGGAAGTGAATTCATCCTAAAGTCTGAATGAGGAGAACAGCACTGCTGGAAGTGAATTCATCCTAAAGTCTGAATGAGGAGAACAGCACTGCTGGAAGTGAATTCATCCTAAAGTCTGAATGAGGAGAGCAGCACTGCTGGAAGTGAATTCATCCTAAAGTCTTAATGAGGAGAACAGCACTGCTGGAAGTGAATTCATCCTAAAGTCTTAATGAGGAGAGCAGCACTGCTGGAAGTGAATTCATCCTAAAGTCTGAATGAGGAGAACAGCACTGCTGGAAGTGAATTCATCCTAAAGTCTTAATGAGGAGAACAGCACTGCTGGAAGTGAATTCATCCTAAAGTCTTAATAAGGAGTACAGCACTGCTGGAAGTGAATTCATCCTAAAGTCTGAATGAGGAGAACAGCACTGCTGGAAGTGAATTCATCCTAAAGTCTGAATGAGGAGAACAGCACTGCTGGAAGTGAATTCATCCTAAAGTCTGAATGAGGAGAACAGCACTGCTGGAAGTGAATTCATCCTAAAGTCTTAATGAGGAGAACAGCACTGCTGGAAGTGAATTCACCCTAAAGTCTTAATGAGGAGAGCAGCACTGCTGGAAGTGAATTCATCCTAAAGTCTGAATGAGGAGAACAGCACTGCTGGAAGTGAATTCATCCTAAAGTCTTAATGAGGAGAACAGCACTGCTGGAAGTGAATTCATCCTAAAGTCTTAATAAGGAGTACAGCACTGCTGGAAGTGAATTCATCCTAAAGTCTGAATGAGGAGAACAGCACTGCTGGAAGTGAATTCATCCTAAAGTCTGAATGAGGAGAACAGCACTGCTGGAAGTGAATTCATCCTAAAGTCTGAATGAGGAGAACAGCACTGCTGGAAGTGAATTCATCCTAAAGTCTGAATGAGGAGAACAGCACTGCTGGAAGTGAATTCATCCTAAAGTCTGAATGAGGAGAACAGCACTGCTGGAAGTGAATTCATCCTAAAGTCTGAATGAGGAGAACAGCACTGCTGGAAGTGAATTCATCCTACAGTCTTAATGAATACCTTCAGGAGGTGGATCCTGTTTTCACAAAATCTCACCAAGACGACACGGATACATAGACTGTATCTTACATAGCATGTTATCGTGCAGAGAGGCAGGTTAAAGAATACAAAAGACAGTGGGGTGTACAAGTCCCACTATTAAAAAAAATCCTGGTATGTGCACTAGAGCCAGGATTGGAAAAATGACAGTGTGGAATCCTCAAGACATGGAAAATGTCCTACAATGGGGTAAAGACCAGGCTCAGTGGGAGGATGGCCTTTCTGTTGTAGAAGCAATGAGCAGTCCACAAAAAACACAAAGAAAGAGCCATAAAGATGACAGAGTTAACTGATTGAGGATAAGGAAGAACTTATGTATTGTTACTAAAATGCAATAAACCAAGAATTTCCAGATAAAAGATATTTAACAAGATTAAGAGACAAATTAGAGAAAAGAAACATACTTGCATAAGAAAAACTGTCATAAGCTTCAAATGCAAACTTGTATTCGTTTTTACAACAGACTCATGAAAAACATTACAGAAAGAAACTTTGGGCCGCTTGGAAAAAGTGATAGAGGAATTAGAAAAATACAAAAAAAACCCCACAGATTTTTGAAAGGTACTGAAGAGAAACATGGACATGGGAAAGAAAACGAGATGTGATATGGTGCAATATTTATGCAAAGGAAAAAGCCAAACTAACCATTACAAAAAAAGCAGCTCCAAAGATATTTGAAGATAAATACAGGCACAAGCTTCCAGATATGCAAATCTTCACAGTACAAAAGATAAGATCACAAAGAGGGGTGTAGAACAGAAGATTAACAACGTAGAAGCTAAACAAACAGAAACCGAAGTTATGGATCGCCTGCAGTGTGAAGGAGAGAAATGCTCCAGATGCATGTCTTTGGAATGTGGAGGAAAACGGAGTACCGGAGAAAACCCACCACACAGGGGAGAACATGCGATTTAGTATAGACAATCCAACTCATTAATGTCACAGCACAATGGAACAATGAGTCCCTAAACTAAGGAGAAATGGATGGAACAGGAATCATTCAATCACTTGTCACATGAAGATGCTCTACAGCCTTCGACAAGAAACCAGTACAAAAGTTCATATGGAGTTGCACAGCAAAGAATGGAGCAGAAATCAGTAGCAACTCTGATGCAGGCAATATTGTGCAGTAATGGGCCAGTGTGGTCCAATATGAAAGAGCAACAGATGACGCAGGAAGCAGCTGAAGAGAATAGGTCACAGGAAGGTAGTCTGGAACTTTCTTTGGAATGCCTGCAGGAAACAGCAAAGAAATGTGCCCTCAGTTTAGAAGAATATGAACTAAGGGAAGAGTTGCTTGATTTAATGCAGATGTAATAATATATTAAGATCGCTGAAAGAATTAAGATTACAGAAAGTAAATAAGATTCAAAATGTTAAAAGTCTGAAAAAACAGATGAACACAGTAATCAAGACTATTAACCAAAATTCATGCGATATAACAGAAATAAATAGGATATATTACTTTGCAGCTAAATTAATAACATAGAGTCTTACCACAAAAATGCAGAGGAAAAAGGTAAAGGAAGAAAAACTGAATGATATCATGGAAGCATCAAAAAGAGAGAACTTAAATGTCACTGTTAGAAGAGTGCAAGAAAAAGTACTTCGACAGACAGACATGGTAATACTTCGACAAACAGACATGGTAAAAGCAACATATAGCATCACAACAAACCCGGATCTATTGCACACTATTACAAATAATAAACAGGCAGAAAAACTTAGAAGATATGCAGATATCTATTAAACCTTACAAAATAAGCAATTCATTGATGACCCCCCCAAAATTATAGAGAATTGGGGAAAAAAGCAAAAAGAATAGAAACAAAACAAAAAAATACCTACGAAGACTGAGTGGAAAATTAACGAAGACGCTAAATGAATAAAAGTAAAAGAAACAGTAAGAAGCTCAAATGTACAGGAAATTAATGTACGTAATTCAATTTAATGAAATAGGACGAAGGAATGGCTAGGAAATGGAAACAAAATTAAGAAACTCATACCTGGAAAACCCTAGACCCAGATCCAGTAACTAAAGTATTAACATCATTACATGAAGATTTAGCCTTGAGCAACAACTACTTACAAGCACATCGTGAACAGGCACCAACCTGGTTAGCAACAGGAAAAAAAAGCTCCTGCTTAAGAGCGAACCAGTAGAGCGAACCAGTAAAGCCATCCTAAAAACTGTACACCCATAACTTGCCTTCTGACGATGTACAAACTATAAACTGGAATTGATACCAACGTAGTTTATAGTCATTTAGAAGAAAACTCAATCATGGCAAAAGAACAAAAAGGTAACAAAAGAAAAATCAACAAAAAAGTCATATGGAACAAGGGATCATTTGTCATTAAAATCATGATGGAGGAATTGTAAAAAGGGCAAGAATCTAAATATGGCATGGATAGATTACACAAAAGTATCTGACAGCATCCCACATTCATGTCTAAAAGAGTGCTTACAGATGTACAAGATACACCCTATACTAATCAATTACATTACAGTAACCATGAAACAGTAGCAAACCACTATGTAATTAAACCATGACAAAGGGAAAATTATTATTCCAAAGATAAAAATTCAAAAGGGTATACTCCTGGGTGAATTTTTGTCACCGCTATTGTTTTGTCTTACCCTTAACTCATTAAGCTGTTTAATTAACAGATTAGGTCTTGGTTAAAATTTGGCTCCCAGAAAACAAAACTTGTTTAAAGATCTCATTTTTTTTACTTTGTTAAACTTGTAGGGGACACCAAAGCATATGCCTTATTTCATGTCATTAATGTTTGGAAGATCATTTAGGAGAGGGGAGAAGAAGGGAAAGAAATAACTAAGTAAAACAAATTTTTTTTCTTAACATTTTTATAACATATCACATATATACTGCATCCAGTAAAGATTTTTCAGTTATTTATGTCTGTAATAGGGATATTAAAGTAAACATGTGCCCCTATTTTTCCATCTTTCTTTCCTTTTTAATTTTAAGAAATATAGGCACTGCAATGTAAAACAGAAGAAAGCCTGGACAAAAGAACCTGATACAAGAAAAAAATGATATGCTTTTTCTTACTTTTGCAAAGGGGAATGGCTGAATTAAGGTCTTTGGTTTGATTTAATAAGTTTTAAGAGGAAGAAAATAAATAAAAGAACACTGAATATAATGAAGTTTCCTTATAGCAAGTACATGTTCACAGTATAATGTGTAGTGGCACACAGCTGTATATCTGATTCTCATGTTTCTATGGAGATAATCTGATAATGGAGAAATATAAACAGAATACTGCTTTCTTTCAGTGGCTAGGAGATGATGTTTTCTGAAAACATTCAAAGTTGTTTTCTACATCTAGGACAGGAATAACGATAAGACAAATACAGACGGCACTTGCTGGAAGTAGAAGCACAGGCTGGACCATGCATCTTAGTATGGATAACCTTCATTATAGGTCAATTCAAACCTGTGAGTATAGCTGTCAATCTCAGACAACTGTTCCTATTAGGAGGGCTAAATTTCATTATTTAAAGATGTACATAGTTTTGCGTGTTTGTATTAAGGTAATAGGTTCTGGGAGTGATCTGGGGGAATATTTACTTGAGGGTTTTCATTAAAACAAAAAAGTTTTTGTAAGACCTGACACAGTTGTATAAAAGATCAATCTGCCAAACATTAGTGCATGCATGTAACACAAAAGCTGAAACTAGACATTAAAAAAAGCTTATATACATGACAGGTGGGAATACTTTCATATCATACTGACTCTTTCCATATTATCTTTAAATCTTTAAATGTGAATGGTCTCACGGACATACAAAAAAAAGAAAGTGTAGTGAACTACATTAGAAAATGCAGAACGCAAATAACTATACTACGGGAGACATATTTGGAAAGAATGAGCATGAGAATTTGATAAAGAAAGGATTTCAGGATGGTTATTCAGCAAAATATCTGGGACAAAGGAAAAGGGAGTGCTTATAATAATTGTGAAAGTAGCTCCAAGGAGGATTACACCTGAAAGTGCTTGTATTCCACTTAAAACTGCTGCAATGGAGCTTAAAAAAATTCTAGAGATTGTAGGATACATCGGGGGGGGAAATATAGTAAAAGAGTATAGACTTTTGGAAGATATTTATGGAAAATATGAATTCAGCAGCAGGAGTTTGGAGAGAATTTACATTTTCCCCAAGGTACAAAAACAAGGCTAGGCTAGAAAGAAAGAAATTAAACTTCACAGGAATGTGCATTTAATTGAAAGTTTTGATATACATCAAGTAACTATTTCTGATCACACGCCAATAATAACTAAAATAAAAATGCAAGTTAATGAAGTAAACATGACACACTGGTGCTTCCCTACCTATCTGCTGAAAAGAGAGGAATTTAAGGAATGCGAGTTATTACAGAAGAAAAAATTTCTTCTGAAAATATAGTAAAGGAGTGGGAAAAAATTAAAGTGAAGTTTGAAAATAGGGTGGAAATAAATGAAAGGGAGATACAGTTAAGAAGTATAAAGAATTATTTAGTGACTGACAAATGTTACATTATTGCAAACTACAGGTAATTTCAGAGAACAAGAGGAGGAGCAACTGCAGAATGTTAAACAGAAAATAAGGGATTACCTTGGTAATATGCATAAGTTTAGAAAGGTTGCTGTTAAGTAACTTTTTTGATACCAATACCAGAGTACAAAAACTTTTAGTGCCTCAGGCAAAAGAAAGTAGAAAGGGTTATTGCCAAGGTTTGGGGAGCCTACACCAGAGAAAATAACCAGAGATTCTTTAGAGGTATTAGAAATATTTCAGAAATGTTATAAAAATCTGTATAAACCAGAGAAATATGGAGATCAAGAAAAGGTACAAATGGAAATGTTTATGCAAGAATTAAATATGTGAGGTAGATGAGGCTCTATTAGTAACAGTTAGGAAGGGATGCAATAAAAATGGTGATGTCTAACCAATCTACAGAGACGTCCCCAGGAATGTATGGTACTCCTGTGGAAGTTTGGAAGCTAAGAAGGAAGACATGAATAAAGATTTGGAAGGTTCTGTTTAACAGTAATCTAAAAGGAGGAGAAGCACCAGCAGCCTGAACATCCTGAAAGAAAGAGGTGGTAGCTGTAATACTGGCAGATGGTAAAGACTGATCAGCTCCAACTTTTTATAAGTCCATTTCAATTCTAAACAATGACTATATAGTGTTTATGTATTCAACGGTTAAAACATGGCAAAAGTGGTTGTTAAAATTGACAGATATGGATCAATGTGGTTTTGTGGCGGGGAGGCACACATCTGACATTAATAGAACACTGATCATCCAGAGGGAAACAGGGCACAAGAAAATACCACTGTTGTTATTGCAGGGTCTTGAAGCAGAGGAAAACATTCAACAGATTAAGCTGGGTTTTATGAATAGGACAATGGGAAGCATTTGCATTTCTTGATATTTATTTATTTTACATTTGTTTACCAGGAAAGTCTGAATGGGCATGGATCCTGTTTTCAGAGGAGCCTCGGGGAGAAAAGCTCCACAAAGATTAGTACAGCAAATACAGTAAATACAATACACACGTTAATAAAGTACAGTACAGAGTCAAACGTTAATAAAGTACAGTACAGAGTCAAACGTTAATAAAGTACAGTACAGAGTACTGCAAATACAGTAAATACAATACACACGTTAATAAAGTACAGTACAGAGTCAAACGTTAATAAAGTACAGTACAGAGTCAAACGTTAATAAAGTACAGTACAGAGTACTGCAAATACAGTAAATACAATACACACGTTAATAAAGTACAGTACAGAGCCAAAACGTTAATAAGGTACAGTTTCAAAGCCAAGAAAGGAGCAGAAAGTAAATATACTATAAGGACCACAGTGTGTTACAATAAACAATACAGTTAAAAGTAAATATGCTATAAGGAGCACAGTGTGTTACAATAAACAATACAGATAAAAGTATATATACTATAAGGAGCACAGTGTGTTACAATAAACAATACAGTTAAAAGTAAATATGCTATAAGGAGCACAGTGTGTTACAATAAACAATACAGATAAAAGTATATATACTATAAGGAGCACAGTGTGTTACAATAAACAATACAGTTAAAAGTAAATATACTACAAGGAGCACAGTGTGTTACAATAAACAATACAGTTAAAAGTAAATACACTATAAGGAGCACAGTGTGTTAAATAAACAATACAGTTAAAAGTAAATATACTATAAGGAGCACAGTGTGTTACAATAAACAATACAGTTAAAAGTAAATATACTATAAGGAGCACAGTGTGTTACAATAAACAATACAGTTAAAAGTAAATATACTATAAGGAGCACAGTGTGTTACAATAAACAATACAGTTTAAAGTAAATATACTATAAGGAGCACAGTGTGTTACAATAAACAATACAGTTGAATGGACATTTTGTTCAGTCATTTGATTACATTCATCAGTGGCTAGTACAGTAAACACACATTGAGTAAGAGTACAAAAAGGAGTTGTTGCAAGCTTTCTTAGAAGGTTAAAGTATATGATCTAATTAAGTGACACTACACAGGGTCAGAACAGTTACATAACCAAGAACTATGTAAATGGGACCAGAGGAGTTTTTTGAAATTATTTTTGTTTTCAGTGGTGCTAATATCTACAGGGATTGTATTCTATGCTTTTTCAACAGAACTGGAAAGCAAGGAGTCCCCAGAGCTATTGTTGCTTTTGCCTATGTCAGCCAATGCTTTATTGGTGGAGCTTAACAGTCGTTTGTTAGAGAAGATATTAACTAGACCTTGAAGAGCAGGAACTCTATCGGGATAACAAAGAATTTGGTGGGTTACTGTAAGCTGGTTATATGTGAGCAGGTTGGTTAAATTCTAGCCAGGATAGTTGACGGATTGCTATGCAGTGATAACATTTTACGGTGAATTAGGAGGCTATATGAGGGATCGGAGGGGAACATTAAAGTGGGTGGGTTTCTGCTAAGTTCTGTTTGAGCAGAAGAACCAGGCAGGGTTATCTTTCCTCTTTGTTACTTGCATTATATTTAGAACCATTGGCAAAGAAAAAAGGGACTTAGAAATTCAAGGATATAATTGGTATGGCAGTCAAGAAAAGTTGCCTTTACTTGCAGATATTATTTTGTACCTGATAAAAACAGAAAAGGACATGTCAATGTTGTTGCTGTAGGTTCTTGAAGCCGAGACAGTTTCAAGTCTTTTGGGGATACAAAATTAATGAAAACAAAGCAACAGCTGTAATTTATGTACCCACACATGCAATACCCTTATTTAAGGGGACATGATAAAATGAAGTATTTAGGAGTATGGATTAAAAATTATTCTGTTATGGAAGCTAAGGATATGTGGAAAAACACTAAACAAAAGATAATGCAAAAGCAAAAGCTAAGAAACTGGAAGCTCTGTTTTATGGATATGGACTGCAAGATACAAGTAGTGAAAACGTTTTTAGTCCCTTTAGTTTTATACACAGGTCAAGCATATTTTTATCAACCAGAGGAGATGTGTGTAGCAATTAAAGAGTCGAACAATTTTATCTGGGAGGGGAAGAGGGCAAGAGTTAAGTGGGATAAGTTGATCCTTTCAATAGAATAAGGTGGTTTGGGATTATCTGATTTGAGGGGGTATTTCAGAACTGAACACTTAAAGTCTCCTATACACAGCACAAGCAAAAAGCTAAACTTCAAAGTGGAAACAGAAAGGGATTTTGTAAGCAGATCCTTAAGGAGATGGGATTTTGTAAGCAGATCCTTAAGGAGATGGGATTTTATAAGCAGATCCTTTTAAGGAGAATAACAAGTATCATACAAAATATTGCATTCATAAAGGAAAATAAAATATTGTAAGAACTAAGACAACACAGAGATGGAAAAGGAGGATTTTCCGACAGAAATGACTGCAATTAGAGGTACAGAGAATAGGCAGGAGGGGGATGGAGTTTACTGGATAAAACTAGCAATAGAACCAAGGTGCTGGGAGCAAATAATGAGAGAGGGAAAGGTAAAATAATGGGAAGAGGCCAATAATTCATCTGGACTATAGGCTAAAAGACTGCCTTCCCTATCAAGGATTGATATTAGAGTATAAGGAAAGAGAAAGAAATAGGGGTATCCTTAGCGAAAGACAACACAGGGAGAGCCTTTAGCAGAATCTAGAATAGAAGCTGCTGTTAAAAAAGGGATCATTAGCAGGGCATATAAAATGCTGCATGATAACTACAGGAATCAATCAAATGAGGCTATAAAGGATTGGGAAGAGAAACTGGATAAACAATTTATAAAGAAACAATGGAGGGTACATGTATGACTCCTAAATATGTAACAAAGTCTGTAAGATTTAGGATCTTTGCTTGGAAGTGTTTGCATAGGTATTTTGATACCCCAACCAGACTCCAAAGAATTTTTCCTCGGATAGACTGCAAATGCTGGAGTTGTGATGGGGAAGAAAAAGGTAATTGAAAAAATTTTTAGGGGTATAATGAGTTGGCAGACTTTAAAAATTGCCTGCAGACTACTCTAAAAGAAATACTCTGAGTAAATTGGTGTGAATAAGAAAATGATGTTAAGTTATGATTATTATGACAACATAATCTCTTTTAAAAGAAAACTAAAACAACATCTCACCGATAACCCCAGCTGCACATGCAACACATGTCCGCAGCCTCCTTAGTCTAGCAAAACTGTTTCACGTAGCAAATATACTTGTGTATATGTCATACGTTACACCATGAGTTCTCCCTAATCTTTAGTATCATAGTCCACACATCAATACAACCATCTTAACACACTTTATCTTCTCTGTCACTTTCTACTTTTAATACTACCATTAAATATATGCCACCTATAATCCACTTATTCCCACTATCTAGCTATAAGATTCTAACAATATTCGTCTTACCTTTAAGTTTAACTCTCTAATTCTATCTTTCCCTTTTCCTACCCCCCCAAACAATAGAGAGCTGTATTGTTTATATATGTCTAACTGTATAGTTTTCCCACATGCTAATGTCCCATTGTTACCGTATTGTGCCTTTCTACAACATATTTGCTGTTTAGGTAGTTTTCTGTATTATTTCATTTGCTTTATAATTTTGTTTCCTTACAGAATGATTTTCATATAACTTGGAGCTTTTCTCCCCGGGCCTCCACTGAAAATGGGTCTCAAGCCCAGTGGACTTTCCTCGTCAACAAATGTCAATAAATAAATAAATAAAATGATACAGAATTGGAATTGCCTAGACAGAGCAAGGCCTTACTGAATTTAATTCTGGTGGCTGTCAAAAATGCAATTACTAGAAAATGGAAATCAAAGTCTAAACCAGCCGTACTAGAAGTACCGAATACAGTCAGAGATGAAACTTCTGGAAGTGGAATCTTTAGAAAAGGTTAGGAGCAAATTGCATAGAAAAAATGGGAATTGTGGGAACAATAAATGCAGAATAATGCTTTGCAGGAATAATGAGGTTTAAGGGAAGGCAGGATTTCAATAAGCTATGTAATGTTCGATTGACAATGACTGGACAGATTAGAAGTGATATACAATGTTTGCAGATGAAATATGTCAGTATGGCTGGTTTTTATTTCTAAGAACAAGTGAAAAGCACCAATAAAGCAAAGCAGATCCACAACCTGGAAGCTGGCTCTGGAAGCCCAAAATGAAAAGTTGATGAAATGCTGATATTCCTTCTTCCGCAAGGCAGAAAATGAAAGGCTGCAACTTACATAAAACTTTCTTGCTTTAATAACAAAAATCTCCTCATGCGCTTTCGCTCAGCCTGGTGCTGAGCTTTTTCAAGATACAATAAAATCAAGCAGGTTGTTCTTTATATACATAGTCAAAACTTGACCAATAATTCAATTAGTAAAAGAGAAGGTCTAATTAACCCTTCAAATTACTTGCTGGTACAAAACCTGCTTGCAGGCAAACCATTACTAAGCACAACTCCCTGCAAAATCCAACAAATTATGTGCATAAACTTAATAATCAATTGTTGGTGTACACACAGATTGCCATAAAAATATACAGTGTTAAAAATATGCAATATTAAAACTATACAATGTTAAAACAATGTTCAAAAGCCAATACTATACACATACTAGTATGTTAAAAATGTTTAAATGTGCTGTTTATTCAGCAAAATTTTGTTTCTATATGTAAACCCTGAAAACACTGGAAAACCGAAAATTCATAATTTAGCCTTCCTTAACCTCAGGACGCTGCTGATGCTGCAAGCGTCATTGAGCCCTGGTCGCCTCCCTGCATCTAGTCTTAGCTGCCATAATAACTCTTTATATTCTAAAAGAGACCCCCAGCCCCCCCCCCCTTTCATCCAACCTTAGCTGTTCTAAAATAATGAATCTAATTTCCATGTTGGGACAAAAAAGGGAATGTCTATAAAAAGCATTAGTTTCCTTTTTCTTAATTATATCGTACTGATGCTCATAAATACGTCTTCGGAGAGTTCTTTCAGTCTTTCCTATGTAGAAACTTTCACATCTAGTACTTAAACCTAAATAAACAATAAATTTGGCATTACAATTATAACAGCCCCTTGGTTGATGTAAGAATTTTCTTGATGGTAAATATAACCTATGCCCATTGAATATAGCTGGGCATTGCTTGCACATTCCACATTTGTATGTGCCTTCTTTTTTATTATCACTACTTGCCATTGGTTTGTTCTGATTCATCTCTAGCATTTCTTTTAAGTTGGTACCCCTATGCCTAATGAATCTAGGAAACTCTGGAATCATATTCCCTAACCTATCGTCCAGTCTTAGAATCGGCCAGTATCTCTTTACACTATTTTCCACCACCTCATAATCAATACTAAAATTATGGATGTATCCTTTTTGTTCCTTATTCTGCAGGCTACTGCCCACTTGGCATATTGATGTGCCCATAGTGTCTAGGAGAGGTGGATATTTAGTTTCCCTGCACCTAATAATCTCTGTCGCTAGCTCTTCAACAAGAAGGCTAGGATACCCTCTTTCAAAGAATCTTTCTTTTAGGAACCTAATTTCCTCCATAAACACCTGCTTTGTGTTGCACATTCTGGAGGCACGGATAAATTGCCCCTTGACTATGCCTCTTTTTTGATATTCAGGGTGGTTACTTTTAAAATGCAAAAAAGCATTTGAATAGGTGGGCTTCCTAAACACACATGATATAAACCTATTGTTAACTTTATATTTAACCAAGTGCACATCCAAATAATTCAAGCTGTCAAAACTCAATGAGTGTGTAAAGGTTAGAAAAGAAGTAGTGCTGTTGATGTAATGAAAAAATTCCTCCATATTTGCCCTGGTACCACTCCATACAAGACAAATGTCGTCAAGAAATCTGACATAGTGCTTGATGTACTGTGCCCACTCTGTGCCAAAAATGTATGTGTTTTCCCATTTATGCAACACAACAGGCCGCCCCCATTGCAACACCTGATTTTTGCCTGTAGAAATGACTCTTGAAACAAATGAAATTATTTTCCAGGATTAGTTCCATTAACTCCACCAACAAGTTTGTGGTGCTGGAAGTAAGTTTCGCCTCTTTAACTAAAACATCACTAAACCATTTCAGTCCTGTAGAATGAGATATACTGGGGAACAGTTGAACAATGTCTATAGTTACCAGCAATAGGTCCGGATGGTATGCTAGGGATTGCAGACCCCTAAGAAAATCCCAAGAATCCCTGCAGATGTACTTCAAAGAAGCAGCAAATTGCTTCAAAGTGTGGTCTATAAATTTCCCAATTGGTTCTGTTATACCTCCTTGCCCAGATACTATAGGTCTGAAGTGCAGGGGGTACAGACCTTTGTGTGTTTTCGGGATGCCAAATATTACAGGAATTCTTGGCTTGGCAACAATTAAAAAATTATACAATTTTTCATTAAAAACCCCTTGCAAAAGATGGTCATATAAAATGAAAGAAATTCTTGAGTATGCCATATGTAACTCATTCCTGGACACCTGTTCATACTGCTCCGGGTCCTGCAACATCCGTTCAATGTACTGAATATAGTCTGAATTGTACATCAGAACTAACCCCCCCTTATCTGTTTTCATAGCCCTACAGTTATAACTTTTGA